>NW_028291272.1:0-117638 GCF_041222555.1 Hakea prostrata
CTCGTGTCTTTTGTTTATACTTATGAGGATATTTTGTATAAGACCGAAGAAACATTAGTCTAGATGTTTATCCCTTTATTTCCTTCTTTTGAAAACTGGATTGTAATCTTAACGATATTCGAACTACTTTTCTACTGCGATTTGGGGAATGATTTCTCCACATACTCTTTACTTATGATTTTCGTAACTGGTATCATTTAAATTCCGCGCTCTGATTATCGTCTCTCTTATTCTTATCTTGATCTCATTGTTTATATGATATTATACTAATTTTATCTTGTTCATGATTATGTTATTGTATATGTGGGAGGTTGGTTCCTCGATACTTGATCCTCGGGGCTGTGGATCACACACTCGGTTATGTCAGGTAGGGTACCTGCTGGGTGGATGTGACAGAGTGGTATCAGAGCCCCAAGTTCAAGGAAACCTTAACCACAGAAAACAATAACGAAACATTCCTGAATCATAGATCCAAAAGTGACTCAAGTATTCTTAGATATGAATAATAGAACACTTGGATTAGAAACTAAATTAATGAAGTATAATATGTTTGTTGGATAATACACAATAATTAGGACTTAACAAACATCACTTTATTTTGAGAGTCAATTTTTGGTGACTCTCATGTGAGGGTATCCAACTGGTAACCCTAATGATTATCGTTAATTCAATTTGATTCTCTCCAACACCCTTTCTTAATTATGATCTCTTCTTCTATATTCCCCTAGGGTGAATCTTTATTCTCCCTGGTTCTTACATGAGATCTTGGACTATATGCCTTAAAACCCTAACTTATTGGTTCAAATGAAAAACCTATATTTTTACCTTTATTTGATTATTTGACCTTCTTGAATAGTCCTAATATGTTCTAGGAAGCTCCCTTTCGAATTTCGGACCAATCAGACTTCAAATGAAGAAGTTATGATCAAATTAGGGTTTGCAGCCCCGTACTGTTCCATTGGTCAATTGATTGATCGACTGGGCCAGTAGACCAACCAATCGACCAACATAGACAGTAGCCTCAAAACAGCTCTGTTTGCTTCCAATTGACTTCTAATCTTCTAGGTCTTACTCCGAATCATTATTATATGCTTGTTTAAGTCTTAATTGCTAGTCTTGGACCTCTTCCTCATTAATTCTACGGAATCCTTTAAAGACTACTTAAGGTAAGGACGGTTGATCTCTAATAACCTAATATGCATGCTTACTTGTATTTGTTTTAGAATTACATGATCATATCACTGCAGTAATTAGTTTCTTATAATCATATGGTTGTTGTAGTTCTTCAACTACAGTAGTACTTGTTCTTATTATTCAATCGTTATTTCAATTATGAATGATTATATGTTGCATTAACAATTGTGCTTGTGAATGACTGATTGGGAATGTGATTGCCTAGGTTTTGATTGGGGAATGGGGAATGCCCTTTTGGCGTTCCTGCCTTTGGACACCAGTGGAGGTGGTATGGGACATTTTCCTATGGTGCCCCTTGGCTCTTTCCGTGGTTACTGGTTGACATACCTAGGTAATGCCTAGAAGTGTTTGGTTAGGATGTCCCTATTATATCAGACCCGATCGAAAGGGAATGGCCGAGCAACCCGTGGTAGCAATGGGGATTTGTGTGGCACTTCAGATATCGGGTTACATCTGTTAAGGACATGAATCACACTACGGATACTCGTGAGAGGCCATTCATTGGTATAGTTGCAGATGTGGAACATGGGCCCCTGAAATCAAGACTGGTAACCAACCTGTGAGAGGAAACAAGAACTTCTTATTAGCGTGATGTAACTGGCCAATAGGGTTGATGAGTCCGCAGTCTGAGATGGTGGATTTTACCATGAAGAAAAATGCGTTCACTCTAGGGTGAAGGATACCGAAAAGGATCGCATGGGGCGAGGAATGGAAGTATCTGGAACTAAGTTGATATAACTAAGTAGAAGACTTGCATTTGGCTAGGCTTAACCTGACATGCGCCAATACTTGACCAATGGTGATGTGAGAGAGCGGTGACCTAAACCCCAGCAACAGAATGTTCGAGATGGATGCCTTAACCCAATTACCACGGCAGACCCAAGATATCTTAAATGGTTGAGGGGGAGTGATTGACGACCTAAAGAAGTATGGTGCTATGACTTAAAGCATGTCTACCAATAGAGACCAGCATACATAGAGTTAGAAGCATATATGCATTGTCTGTTTCATATCGTTTTGCATTCTGTATGGTTTGCTTCCATGTGTTATTATGTTATTATTGATTGAACTGCCTTGCTGAGTTCTTTTGAACTCATTCCTTTTTGCAATATCTTCTGTTAGACTTTTCTGCAGGTAATACTACTATTGTTGATTATGATGGTCAGTACTTTGAAGACCAAGTTGATGACTCATACAATACTGATTATGGTAACTACGTCGGTGAAGACTATTAGTATGAGATTGAAGCTTATCAGGATTAGTTCGACTTTTGCACTTGTGTGCCAGCGATGGGATATCGTTCCATCCTTTTTCTGATGTTTATTAGATTCTTTGAGACCATAGTTTAGCTTTGTTCCCCTTTCATGTTGGGAACCAGTTGTAGTCTTCATTTTCTTTTGATCTACCTTTCGCTTGTCTGTGGAGTGATTTTTTCGCCTCACTCTACATTTGCTTCTGCACTCTGATTGTATTCTTGAACCGTATCTTGATATTTTGATTAATAAAGTTAAACATTCAATTTATTCTTGCTTTTGATTATATTATTGTGCTAAGTGAATATGATCGTTCTTAAACTTGATCTTTGGGACTGTGGATCACTCCTCCGGGTATTCCAGATAGGGTACCGGCTGGGTGTATGTGACATTTATGTTTGCCTTGATTTTGTGTGAAGATGCTTATTGTGATTGGATATACTTGCTAAGTTCTTTTCAGCTTACCCTTCGGGGGACTTGTTTTTAAATGACTTTGCAGGATCGGAAGAGAACCAGTGCCACGGTGTGGAGGAGCCTTCCATATATGATACAACTCTGGAAGTCTTTAGACAAGGTGTTGACCAACGAGGTAGTCAACACTCAAGTTTGGACTTCATTGATGGCTCCTATTGACGGCAGCCGGCATCGTCTTGTTCGCCGAAGGGATTGTGCACTAGATGTTGATCTGAAGCTTCAAGAGCATAGCCCAAAGGTGAAGAAGATGAAGATTGAAGAAGAAGAAGAGCCGATGGAAGATGTCACATCCACCCAGCCGGTACCCTACCTGGCATACCCAAGTGTGTGATCCACAGCCCCGAAGATCAAGTATCGAGGTAATCAACCTCCCACATAGACAATAACATAATCATGAACATGAATAATCAATGTGCAAAAGATAAACAAAAGATCCAAATAAGGAAAGAATAAATCACATATCATCAGAGTATGAAAGACAATCAAAATGTCTAGATCAATAAGTAAAGTGAGGCGGAATCTCACTCCACAAACAGCGGAAAGTAGATCGCAAGTCAAAAGAAAGATTAAATCTGGTTCTAAGATAAGAAAGAAAGATATAACAAACTAAACTAAAGTCTATTCTACTTTATAGAGAACGTCTTCATAAACATAGACTTCATCAATGACGCTCAGACGTTCCCACTCCACAGTAGGGCTAATTCTGGTAACAACTAAGACCACTTGAGGAATCCTCAATGTAATCTTCATGGTTGCCAGCACCTTGCATGAAGTACGCATCTTCAGTTTGCGCTTCCTCATATTGACCTTCATAGTCATCAGTACCTGTAGAGTAATCTAACAAAAGATATTGTACAAAAAGGAGTGAGTTTCAATGAAACCCAGTAAGGTAGTTAATCCATAACAACATAAATAGCAAGAATTCAAAGCAACGTAAGATGCTATATGATATGAAACACATGATGCATTATGATTCTAACTCTATGTATGCTGGTTCTATTGGCAAACATGCTTTAAGTCATAGCACCGTATTTCTTTAGGAAGGTCTCATCACACAACGCCTTTTGGTAGTGGGTCCGGCATCCCTAGAGACATTCCATGGCTGGGGGTTAAATCATCACTCTCTCACATCACCATTGGTCTAAGTACTGGCACATGTCAGGGTCAAAGCCTAGCCAAATGCAAGTCTCCTACTTAGTTACATCAAGTCAGATCCAGATACGTCCATTCCTCGCCCTTGGCGATCCTTTCCGGTATCCTTCACACTAGAGTCCTCATAGTCCCTGACTACGGACTCATCAACCCTATTGGTTATCCACATATGGTAAACGAGAAGCTCTCACGTCCCCTCACGGGTTGGTTACCGGTCTTGAGAGCCCGTGAGCCCAAGTCTATCCATATGCAACCCTACCAACAAATGGCCCCCACAATGTGATTCCTGTCCTCTCAAGGATTGGTTACCGGTCTTGAGCGCCCATAAATCGCCATTGCTACCACCGGTCGTTCGGTTTCAATACCCCTCCGATTAGGGTCTGACATAATGGGACATCCTAGCCAAACACTACTAGACAGCCCTAAATATGTTATCCAACAGTTTAGGAAGGTGTCCAAAGGGCATATATGGAAACATCCCATAATATTCCAGTAGTTGTCCAAGGACAAAAGTGTCAAAAGGACACCTCTCCTTTCCAAACCATACTTAATCATTCACAAACATAAATCCATAACATCACATATATGGTAACTTCTTTTATGGAAAGAAATCAATAACAACATCCAACTTGTATATAACTGGTAATTAAATCATACATGAATCAATTAACATAAAGAAGTAATGCTACTGTAATTCAAAGTAGTTGCATCAGTACTATATCAGTGTAAGAATCTAATTAAGGAAATAAATCAAGGAGATTCAAATATAGAAACTAGATTCATGCAATCTATGTAATTAAGGAAATAACCATCCTTACCTTATATAACTCGCAAAGGATCTTAGGGAATCAAGTAAGACCTTGACTAAACTTGGAAAGAAGGTCCTAAACAAGTATATATAACATATTAGGAAAGATACCTAGAAGGAAAGAAACCAAATCATCCAAAATAGACCAAATATGAGGTTGTTGTCCTCATTGGTCGATTGATTGGTCTACTACCTCAGTCGACCAATGAGTCGACCAACAGAGACAGTGGCCTACAAAATCATTGATTTTTGAATATAAAACCGAATTTGGTGGTTCAAAAGGGTACCAAACAAGGGGGAAACTATAAGGATAGTATGCTAGTATATAGAGGACTTCAAAACTCTAATCATATCAAGTCTTCAAGTTACAAATTAGGAAACAAAAAGTTACCATAATTAGATCAATCATGGTTCTTGAAGAATTCATAGTAAAAATCATGGACAAGAAACAATAGGATGATGGATCACTAATGTGATAAAGAAATCATGAAAAACATGCATAGATCTTGAAGAAAAATAGATCTAAGACTGAAGAACATCAATCTAAATAAGGAAAGAGAATGAATACATGCTTTCCTTCAAAAGCGAGTGATGATCTTGATGAAGATCATCCACCAAGCTTTAGATCCTTAGGAAAAGAGAGGGAATGAGTAAAGAGATAGTTGCAACAGAGATACAATATCATCTCTACTGTCCTCAATCAGAAAAGGGAAGAAAAGTAATGGAGAATCAAAGATGAAACATAGAAGAGGATGATCACATACCTTTTTGTGCAAGAGCATGAGATTTGACGAAGATCCGTCAAGAAAATCACCAAGGATGCAAGGGAGATGACTTGCAGAGGGCTCTAGTACGTTCCAAAGAGTTTGGAGGCAGAAAATACGAAGTAGACTCGAGATTGGGCTTAAATAGAGCAAGCAAAGACCTAATTAGCAAAACCAGATCTCATTAGTCGATTGATTGGTCAACTGGCCCAGTCGACCAATGAGTCGACCAATCAGGACAGCAAGTCCAAAACAGGGAAATGAAGGCTCAGATCAAATCCAAACATAAAGGGGTTTTGCACACACACTAAATGACTTACCTAGTAGGTAGAAATGCCTTCGAACCAAGCCAGAGAGTACTCCAAGTCTATCAACTAATTCCATCTTCATCAGGGTGCAGTTTCCATAAATGGAACACTGTCATCAACACTCATGGATTCTAAGCCAGCCACCAAGTCTTCCACTAGGATGGCCCATAGCTGACTTCTTGCCTTACTTCAGGTTTTCGGGCCTACAAACAACAGGGTTTCCGGGTCAAGATTAGGGCTGGGTTTCACAGAAGATGTTCAATAGATTTCTCTTTTCTTCTAGTCTTTTTTCTTTTACTTGTATTAGCTTAGAGCTTTACTTTAGATTTCGAGCTACCTTCCGCATATGTTGTGGGGTATATTTCCGCTATACTCTACAGTTGTCTTTTGATTTTGTATCTTGTTATCTGCACTCTGATATTCTTTGTGATCCTTCTTAGATCCTTTCTTGACTTTTATTAATAAATTACTTGAATATTATGATTTGTTATTGCTTTTGATTATGTTATTGTGCTAAATGAATATGATCGTTCTTAAACTTGATCTTCGAGGCTGTGGATCACACCTACAAATATTCCAGATAGGGCACCGGCTGACGGGATGTGACAGAGCAACTAGCACCTTGCTGTCATGCTGGTAAAAGCAGGGGTTTTGGCTGGTTTTACCTACTATTGGATTTTAACCAATAACTCTTGCCAAGGAAAGGTTTGATTCAGCTGCACCATAAGAGTGTTTGCTGGCGCTAGCTATAATAGTTACAATAGCAAACATTTTAAGGACAAGAAGGTGATCTCTCAAAGGGAAGGGTTTGGTGAGTTTGAATATATCTAGGACACTATAGTATATTGATGTTTATTTGATGTGTTTCTTTAAGTAATGTTGTCATTCTGGCCTTTTGGGAAGGTTTCTAATTTGGAGCTCACGAGTGTAGGTATATCACCGGTCGCACAACCCATTTACTAGTATGACTAGTGGATGTTGGTGTATGGGACCAAGTGGTCCAATATATTTGGGATATTAGTAGAGAGATCAAAATGTGTATATCTGAAATATACATGTGTCTGGGACACACTATGATAGAGAGATCAATATTTTCCCTTGTGCAAGTGGAGATGTTGGAAATTTTAATTATGCCCAAGGGGAATTATGGAATTGCATAATTGGGCGGTTATAATGTATAAGGATATATTGGTAACCACCGTCCCTTTCGTTGTATTTTCTATTTGGGACTAGCATATCCAGGTAAGACTCTATCTTCACCTTCTGTGGAATGATAAATCTGAATATCATGTTGTCAATTTAGATAGAACCAACAGGTTGAAATATCCACCTTGGCTAGTTTGGTGGACTCCCAACCTTCCTTGAATCCCTATACCAACTCAAAGTTCTTCATCAGTACCCAACATTGTAGCAAAGTTCATTGAACATAGTAATAAGAAGTGGAAAAGAGCTATGCTTATGTAGTGGTGGACACCTGACTATGTCACAGCAATTAGCAATATTCAAATACCTTTATTTGATCAAAAAGATGAACTAATCTGGCATCCCACTTCTTTCAGGTAACTTTTCAGTGGCTTTACCCTATAGCTTGGATAGCTTGAATACAAATAGTTTTGATCCTAAAGTATGCTTATTCTTGTGGCATACCAAAGTCTCCCCTTGGATCCAAGTTCTTCTTTGGAAGATTCTGCTAGGAAAACTACCATCTCCAGATCTTTTGGTTAGAAAAAGGTTGTAACAATTGGGATTTGTGTGCTCATTGCATAATCGTTTTTTCAATGCCCTCTGAGTGAAAAGGTTTGGTTTCTTTTGTCTATTAACTGGTCTCTTGGTAGACCAACTCAAGAACAAATTCAAGATTTGAGTTACTCAAGCTCCAACTAGGATCAAAGGATTTTCTCATTGTTATAATCTCCAATGCAATGTAGTTTTAATCTTGAAAAGTTTCAATGAAAAATCTCATGGAGGTAAACTTTGATGGCTCACCAAATTGTATCTCTCTCTTGAATAAAAGAAGAAGAATATGAAACTTTTAATTCAGGCAGTACAGCACCGAGTAGGGATCTACAGAGTCTATCTCATATAAAATGGGATACTAACCGGATCAAAATAAATGTCGATAAGGGGTTTATATTAGTTTATATCAGTTTCTTTCCAGTTTGTTTTTCTAAGTCAATGAACTTAGACTCCAGTTTAATAAGATAAGTAGTCCTCCAATTCTTCTCCAGTCTCTGTGCGAACTGCCTGACCACCTTTCTCCTCTGACCATCAACCGGTGCGATAAGCGCACTCCATGCACCCGCAGGAACTCCCGCACATGCTATTTCCATCTCCCATGGGCGGTGCCACATCTTCTTCAAACGGGATGGTTCCTTCATAGGACACCAGCCCATCTTCAGATATAAATCCCTCTTCTGTGCAGGCTATAAACATACAAAGAATAAAGGAATGAGTTCTAAAGAACTCAGTAAGAAACAATCATATATCTCATCCATCATCCAATAATGCCATGATACAACAATAATATGAATGAATGCAAAATATGAATGATGCTATGATTTCTAACTATGCAAGTCTCTAACAGTTGACATGCTTTAAGAATAAACACCAGCCCTCCTCTGGGTAAGTCTCATCACTCTGATCCGGCAAGGACTGCTTACCTCTGTAGGGATCCAGGGGAAAAGGGAAAGTCCACACCTGGCTCACAAACCATGGTTAGGGGTTAAGTCCACACTCTCTCACCTCGACCATTGGTAATGAGTACTGGCGCATGTCGGGGTTTCTAATCCAATGCAAGGTCATAATGGTTACATGTCTACATGAAGTCCAGATACATCCCCTATGGCACCAACCAACTCGGTTCAGTATCCTTCACAACCTAGGAGTAAGAATCCTCACGGACTGACTACCTCTGTTGGACTCCACTCCTTAACCCTATGGTCATCCACATATTATTGGGGTGGATGCTCTCATGATTCCTCACGACACCCGGTCCGGTCTTTGGACATCCATAAGCCCAACCCTAACATATGCAACCCTACCATTTATATGACTAACAGTGGACCACCAAGTCACATCACTGTCATCACGGGTCACTCAGTTTCAATCCCCCTACCGAAAGGGTAGTAGCATGTGGGGTACCTAGCCATACAATCTAGACTCATACTAATAATGTCATCAATTAATCATGATAGTGCAGAAGGTATCAGCAGGCATGTATCCCATTCCACAGCCTTCTGATATCATCAGCCAAGATATCCCAAAAGGAACACCCCAACTATCATAACCATATACCAATTACCATAATCATATAACATTCACAATTCACCAGGTAATTATGAAATCAAGGCAAACAGCAATAGTATATTAGAATTAAATACAACTACAGCAGCATATAACAATAGAAATTAAAACTTACAACTATTAGATTAACATGTTCAAGTATATGTAGATAGATAAGATAGACTGTCCTTACTTGCATATAATTGAAACGTCCGTAAAATGGAATCCAGTAACTATTAGTAGACTTTTCTGTTAAACAGTAAACACCTAAACACAGGGTTATTAGAATATATAAGTCACATGAATTAATTTGAATCAGAACCAAAATTCAATTGGTCACTGTTTACCAGCCGGTCGCTTAGGTTAAGCGACCGCCACTAGTGACCGCCCCAAAAACAGTGAGTTTCAATCCGAAACTCAGGCTTCTGATTACTCAATTTCAATCCGGATTTCGAGTAATCTTGACCTAAGTCTCAAATTAAACACTCCCTAAGCCAAAAGGGTGAGAGAAAATTAACCATTACCATCAATAGATTATCCATAACCCTCCCCTTAATTGGATTAACCATCTCACAGAAACAAGGTTCCGTTTACGGTTGTTCCATCTCAAATAGATTAAAAAGAGAGTTAAAATATCCAAGGGGGTAATCACAAAGACGAGGGAAAAAGGTAATACTAATTTAACAAACAAAGAGAGTAAAGAACGAAGGGTTAATTCAATACCTCACGCCAGAGAGTCAGAGAAGGAAAGAACTGATCTTCCAAGTCACTGTCAGTACTCCAGAGACTCTTTTGGATCTTCCCCGCAGCCGTCTAACCTCCCAAATAAGCAACCACGAATAAGTATTCGTTAATTAGACGGAGGTTACATTTTGTAGAAGTCAGGGGGCAAAATAGGGCAAAATCCCTGAAAACAGACCGGGCGGTCGCTTGGGCCGGTCGCTTAGGTTAAGCGACCGCCACTAGTAACCGCCCCCATGTAATTTGCCATACAATGGTGATTTTACTAGGGACTTTGTCACACCCCACCCGTCGGTCTCGGTTACCCGCCCGACAACCCGTGGGTGCGATCCGTCACAAGATCCAAGGTTTTAGTCTATCAACAATATTTAAGACAAATACAGTTAATCATGAGCAAAGAATATTCAATAACTGAATTAAATGAATTACAGAAGCCCAAAATGCTCCAATATCAAAGGAAAGAAATAAAGAATAAAGAATAAAACAAAAATGAGGGCAGCGGAATAAAAGTATTTATATCAGTTTCTTTCCAGTTTGTTTCTCTAAGTCAATGAACTTAGACTCCAGTTTAATAAGGTGAGGGGTTCTCCAATTCTTTTCCAGTCTCAGTGCAAACTGCCTGACCACCTTTCGCCTCTGACCATCAACCGGTGCGATAAGCGCACTCCATGCACCCGCAGGAACTCCCGCACATGCTATTTCCATCTCCCACTTGCGGTGCCACATCTTCTTCAAACGGGATGGTTCCTTCATAGGGAACCAGCCCATCTTCAAATACAAATCCTTTTTCTGTATAGGCTAAAAACATACAAAGAATAAAGGAATGAGTTCTAAAGAACTCAGTAAGAAACAATCATATATCTCAACACGGTTCTGGTTCCCACTACCTTCTTCTTCATCTTGACCATTAACAGCACGATTCCTTAATTGAACCATTCTGCGAAAGAATTCCAGAAATTAGCAACACTCAATGATTAAGTCCGGAAAAGATTCCACAAGTCAAAATTACTCCACAACATGGCCAACATTCACAAATAGAAGAAACAGCAAGCACAAATTCCAAAAATCAACAAAACAGAGCCAAAATCCAAAATTCTATGCAACAGTAACTGGACCGGTCGATTGAGCCGGTCGCTTGGGTTAAGCGACCGCCACTAGTGACCGCCCCAAAATACGCGCGACAGCAACGCTTCAAATACGGTTTTTGGGTCTCATTTCATTTCTACACTTCTTAAAACGCAATTTGGGCTCTGGGGATTTCGTGCAAAGGGTTAGGAAGGTATTTTGGGGACTCCGTTGGCTTCGGATCTACTTCCCACGCGACGCATACACGCTGCATTGTGTAAACATCTCATGAAACCCTTTATTTCTATGGTTTGCATGATAGAACTACAATGTGTAACTGTTTTTAGGTTTTCTTTTGTGCACAAATGTTTCTTTTACATCTCATAACATGTCTAGGCATAGATCTACTGTTCACTATGCATTTTTACACAATTTGGTAATTATTAGACATCTCATGGCTTCTCATTTTGCATCTTTTTCGCCTAAAAACAGATTTTCTCACTAGATGGCCGCCCGCGGAGGTAGGAGAGTACCCATTCGCGGCCGAGGTCGTGGTCGAGGTAGAGGTGACGCACATGACCCAGTCCATCCAGACTACTTTAGATCCCTGGAGGCACAGGAGCTATACTTTGGCCACTTCAGTCATCGTGCGATCGAGTATGGTCGACCAGTAGTGACTTCAGAGGTAGCACAGTTCCAGATCGAGAGTAGATTTGCGGCTGTGGGTTGGAGAAGTACCTTGTTTTTGAACGAGGATGCCTATCCCAAGCTAGTCAGGTTGTTCTACAGCAACCTGACCTTCCACAGAGAGATGGATGGAGAGCACGACACTAGGCTAGTGATTGAGAGCCGTGTGAAGACCACAGACATACGCTTCACCACAGAGGAGCTGGCTCACATCCTAGACGTGCCATACATCCACGGCGACAGGAGATGGTTCGAGCCGGGGGCTGAGTCAGACGATGTCATACACTGGGAGGAGAGAGCTCTCGTCTTCTCGAGCATTTGCCCACAGGAGTGCAGCGGGGTAGAGTCAGTGACTGAGCTGTATCCCTCATGCAGGATCATCTCCAGGATCATAGCACGGAACTTGCTGCCTAAGGCAGGTCATCAGAGTGAGATTTCACTCATGCAGGCTATGATGACCTTTTCAGTGTACACCCGCTATCAGGTAGACTTGGCTTACATAATCCAAAATGCCATGATCTACCGAGTGACACATCCGGGGGGAGGAAACCTTGGATACGGGCCGCTTCTGACACGGATCTTTGAGCACTTCGGGGTCGACTTCGAGGGAGAGGAGGCTATCCCAGTTGGGCATGGCGGTACGATAGGGTACAGATTGGTCGCTCAGATGCACTTAACGGGCGGACCAAACTCACCAGAGATGCAAGCCGAGCAGGAGGACATGGATGTAGAGACTGATGATGAGGATCATGCAGACTCGCCACCACCTTCCCAATTCGAGACAGGAGGCACATTCGGGACTCAGGATACTTCGGAGGTCGCACCACCTTGGGCTAGGGGTCTGTTCACTCGGATGGACCAGTTCGAGCAGGGGCAGGTAGAGATGAGGGGCCAGATAGCAGAGTGCCTTGACATACTCCGCCAGATGAGACTAGCTCCACCACCACCACCACAGCAGTAGATAGGTCTAGGTTTTGATTCACTTTGATTCAGTATTGACCTTAGGGTTTAGATATGTTTATTGTAGTTTTTATTCAGCACATGTTCATTCCCTAACATTTTGTAAAGCATAGAGTACGCTCCAAGTTATGTAAAGCTTTATCTTATTAATGAAACATAGTTATGTTTATTGCACTTGTATTATTGTCTCTTATGCATTTTCTTGATAATTACAATGTGAGAATGTATTTCACTTGACTTATTGTAAGTTATTCAAAATAAGATCCACTTACTTTATCAGTTTTTTTATAACAAAGGATGTTCTATTACTCACTCTAATTCTTTTGAGTCCCTTCTGGATCTATGACTCAGATTGCTCATCTAGCACTCGTATTAATTATTATTGACTTCGTAAAACCAAGGCTCTGATACCACTCTGTCACACCCCACCCGTCGGTCTCGGTTACCCGCCCGACAACCCGTGGGTGCGATCCGTCACAAGATCCAAGGTTTTAGTCTATCAACAATATTTAAGACAAATACAGATAATCATGAGCAAAGAATATTCAATAACTGAATTAAATGAATTACAGAAGCCCAAAATGCTCCAATATCAAAGGAAAGAAATAAAGAATAAAGAATAAAACAAAAATGAGGGCAGCGGAATAAAAGTATTTATATCAGATTCTTTCCAGTTTGTTTCTCTAAGTCAATGAACTTAGACTCCAGTTTAATAAGGTGAGGGGTTCTCCAATTCTTTTCCAGTCTCAGTGCGAATTGCCTGACCACCTTTTGCCTCTGACCATCAACCGGTGCGATAAGCGCACTGCATGCACCCGCAGGAACTCCCGCACATGCTATTTCCATCTCCCACTGGCGGTGCCACATCTTCTTCAAATGGGATGGTTCCTTCAGAGGGAACCAGCCCATCTTCAGATACAAATCCTTCTTCTGTATAGGCTAAAAACATACAAAGAATAAAGGAATGAGTTCTAAAGAACTCAGTAAGAAACAATCATATATCTCATCCATCATCCAAGAATGCCATGATACAACAGTAATATGAATGAATGCAAAACATGAATGATACTATGATTTCTAACTATGCAAGTCTCTAATAGCTGACATGCTTTAAGATAAACAGCAGCCCTCCTCTGGGTAAGCCTCATCACTCTGATCCGGCAAGGACTGCTTACCTCTGTAGGGATCCAGGGAAAAAGGGAAAGTCCACACCTGGCTCACAAACCATGGTTAGGGGGTTAAGTCCACACTCTCTCACCACGACCATTGGTAATGAGTATTGGCGCATGTCTGGGTTTCTAATCCAATGCAAGGTCATAATGGTTACATGTCTACATGAAGTCCAGATACATCCCCTATGGCACAAACCAACTCGGTTCAGTATCCTTTGCAACCTAGGAGTAAGAATCCTCACGGACTGGCTACCTCTGTTGGACTCTACTCCTTAACCCTATGGTCATCCACATATCATTGGGGCGGATGCTCTCATGATTCCTCACGACACCCGGTCCGGTCCTTGGACATCCATGAGCCCAACCCTACCATTTCATGACCAACAGTGGACCACCAAGTCTTATCACTGTCATCACGGGTCACATGGTTTCAATCCCCCTACCGAAAGGGTAGTAGCATGTGGGGTACCTAGCCATGCAATCTAGACTCATCCTAACAATGTCATCAATTAATCATGATAGTGCTGAAGGTATCAGCAGGCATGTGTCCCATTCCACAGCCTTTTGATATCATCAGCCAAGATATCCCAAAAGGAACACCTCAACTATCATAATCATAAACCAATTACAATAATCATATAACATTCACAATTCATCATGTAATTATGAAATCAAAGCAAACAGCAGTATATAACAATATAAATCAAGACTAACAACTATCAGATTAACATGTTCAAGTATATGTAGATAGATAAGATAGACTGTCCTTACTTGCATATAACTGAAACGTTCGTAAAATGGAATCCAGTAACTATTAGTAGACTTTTCTTTTAAACAATAATCACCTAAACACAGGGTTATTAGAATATATAAGTCACGAAAATCAATTTGAATCAGAACCGAAATCCAATTTGTCACCTGTTTACAGCCGGTCGCTTGTGCCGGTCGCTTAGGTTAAGCGACCGCCACTAGTGACCGCCCCAAAAACAGTGAGTTTCAATCCGAAACTCAGGCTTCTGATTACTCGATTTCAATCCGGTTTTCGAGTAATCTCATCCTAAGTCTCAAATTAAAAACTCCCTAAGCCAAAAGGGTAAGAGAAAATAATCCACTATCATCAATAGATTACCCCTAACCCTCTCCTTGATTGGATTTACCATCTCACGGAAGTAGGGTTCCGTTTACGGTTATTCCATCTCAAGTAGATTAATAAAGAGGGTAAAGAATATCCAAAGGGTAATCACAGAGACGCGGGAAAAAGGGTAAAACCAATCTAACGGAGAAAAGAGAGTAGAGAACAAAGGGTTAGTTCAATACCTCGCACCAGAAAGCCAGAGAAGAAGAGAACTGATCTTCAAAGCCACTGTCAGTACTCCAGAGACTCTTTCGGATCTTCCCCGCAGTCGTCTAAACTCCGAAATAAGCAACCACGAATAAAGTAATTGTTAATGAGACGGAGGTTGCCTTTTATAGAAGTCTGGGGGCAAAATAGGTTAAAATCTCCGAAACAGACCGGGGCGGTCGCTTGGGCCGGTCGCTTAGGTTAAGCGACCGCCACTAGTAACCGCCGCCAAGTAATTTTCCATACAAGGGTGCTTTTACTAGGGGCTGATACCCAAGGCCAACCTAGCCCTAAACAAGAGATGGGGGAGATCTTACCTTCATTCCGGACATCTCTGAACAACATCTGACTTCCGGAAATCCCCGCTCCAGCCAAGACAGACTCTTCAGATAAAGGATCCAGATCCATGGGTCCTGGGTATGGATCATGGGCTTCAATCTGGATACTCCACAAGTTCACCCGAATAGACCTTCGGGTTCTCGGACCTGGAATACGGATCTCGGGTTAGAAATACGGGGGGGTATTACATTCCTCCCTCCTTAAAAGAAATTTCGTCCCCGAAATTACAACGTACCTGAAGGTCCAAAAAGGTGAGGATACTTGGACCGCATCTCATCTTCTTTCTCCCAAGATGCTTCCTCAAAAGAGTGATTCTTCCATCTGATCTTCACCAAAGGTATAGTCCGATTTCTCAACTGCTTGTCTTTTCGATCCAAAATCTCAGCCGGTTCTTCATCATACGTCAAATCCGCACTCAACCCTTCCGGTTCATGCTGAAACAACTGTTCTGCACTTGTCAAGCATTGCCTTAGCATAGATACATGGAAAACATCATGCACACCAACAAGAGACGGTGGCAAAGCCAACCGATAAGCTACTGGTCCAACCTTTTCAATAATGTCAAAGGGACCAATATACCTAGAGTTGAGCTTTCCTTTAACATTGAAACGCATGACTCCTTTCATCGGCGAAACTTTCAAAAACGCACGCTCACCAACTTGAAACTCAAGGTCAAACCTTCCTTTATCCACATAGGACTTCTGTCGAGACTGAGCAGTTTTGATCCTTTCTCTAATCATATCCACCATAGTGCCGGTGGTTTCGATTAGATCAGGGCCAGGAACACACCTTTCCGCAACTTCATCCCAATACAGAGGAGTTATGCAAGTCTTCCCATACAGAGCTTTAAACGGGGCCATTCCAATAGTAGACTGATAACTGTTGTTATAAGCAAATTCCACCAAGGCTAGGTGGTCATCCCAGTTACCACTCATATCTATGACACACGCTCTAAGCATATCTTCCAAAATCTGTATGGTCCTTTCCGATTGGCCATCGGTCTGAGGATGATGAGCAGTACTCAAATTCAGCTGAGTACCTAGAGCTTTCTGCCGACTATTCCAGAAACGTGACGTAAACCTCGGGTCTCTATCTGACACAATGCTAACCGGAACACCATGCAATCTCACAACATTATCAACATAGAGTCGGGCCAACTTATCCATAGAATAGGTGATCTTCATCGAAATGAAGTGTGCCGATTTGGTTAATCGGTCCACTACCACCCACACCGAGTCATTCCCTTTTCCAGATCGGGGCAGACCAGTGACAAAATCCATAGCAATGTCTTCCCATTTCCAACTAGGTATTGGAAGAGGTTGCAGAAGGCCAGACGAAGGCTGCCGGACAGCTTTCAAACGTTGACAAGTCCCACATTTAGCAATGAAATCTTCCACATCATTCTTCATGCCAGACCACAAAAAATACCCTTTCATATCATGGTACATCTTCACGCTTCCAGAATGAATAGTAAAGATGGACTGATGAGCATCAGTCAAGATTTCGCTTCCGAGGTCTTCCACTGCAGGAACACAAACTCTTCCTCTAAAAACAAGAGCACCATCAAAGGCTAGGGAGAAATCTTCCACGTCCTTAGTCTTTGAAGTGATCAAGTCAATCTCCTTCTTCAATTCTGGATCAGCCGACTGTAGAGCAACAATTCGGTCCCTCAAACTCGGTCGAACTGATACAGCTGCCAAAATAGCACCAGAACTTTCTGACAAAATCTCAAGTCGAAATCTTACAATGGAGAACAATAAGGGCTTACTGAGATACGTCAGAACCACACTTCCTCTATTACTCTTTCTACTTAAGGCATCAACAACCACATTAGCTTTCCCTGGATGATACTGAATATCACAATCATAGTCCTTCACCAGTTCTAGCCATCTTCTCTGTCTCATATTCAACTCCTTCTGAGTAAGGAAATACTTGAGACTCTTGTGGTCAGTGAAAATAGATATCTTTTCACCATAAAGATAGTGATGCCAAATCTTCAGAGCAAAAACCACAGCTGCCAGCTCCAAGTCATGAGTAGGATAATTATGCTCATAGTTCTTCAACTGCCTAGAAGCATAAGCTACCACCTTCCTATGCTGCATCAAAACGCAACCCAAACCAACCTTAAAGGCATCGGTATACACAGTCAAACCTCCAGAGTCATCTGGTATCGTCAACACAAGAGTGTTAGTTAACCTTTTCTTGAGTTCTTGAAAACTCTCTTCACAGGCTTCCTTCCACTCAAACTTGACTCCTTTTCTGGTAAGCTTTGTCAGAGGTGCTGAGATTCTGGAGAAATTCTCAATGAAGCGCCTATAATAACTCGCCATACCAAGAAAACTTGAATTTCCATGATTGACTTAGGTTGGTCCCAATCAGCCACAGACTTGAACTTTTGCAGGATCAACTTTAATTCCGTCAGCAGAAACGATGTGACCTAGGAACATAACTTTAGGTAACCAAAAGTCACATTTGCTGAACTTGGCAAACAACTTCTTCTCTCTCAAACGCTGCGAGGCAAAACTCAGATGTCCAACATGTTCTTCTTCGCCCTTTGAATAGATCAGAATGTCATCAATAAATACAATGATAAATTTATCTAAGACATCCTGAAATACTCGGTTCATCAGATCCATGAACGCTGCCGGTGCATTAGTAAGACCAAAAGGCATAACTCGGAATTCATAATGCCCATATCTAGTCCTAAATGCAGTCCTGCACACATCACTGGACTTTACTCTTAACTGATGGTACCCAGATCTCAGATCGATCTTTGAGAACACAGAGGCACCTTTCAACTGATCAAACAAGTCGTCGATCCTAGGGAGAGGATATTTATTTTTTATCGTCAACTTGTTTAATTCTCGATACTCTATGCACATTCGCATACTACCGTCCTTCTTCTTTACAAACAAAACCGGGGCTCCCCACGGTGAAACACTGGGTTGGATAAACCCTTTGCTTAACAAATCATTTAACTGAGTCTGAAGTTCCTTCAACTCAGTCGGAGCCATCCGATACGGAGCTTTCGACACAGGAGCTGCTCCAGGAATTAGATCAATTGAAAATTCTAACTCCCTCTCTGGAGGCAACCCAGACAAATCATCGGGGAAAACATCAGGAAAGTCCCTGACAACTTTCGATATCAGACAACCGTTTCACACCTTCCGAAACATCCACAGAAGAGGAAAGAAGTCCAACATTCTTAGTCCACTGCCTGACTTTCACAGTCGCAGCCACTATCTTTTTACTCAACTTCTCCTTACTACATTGATACTCAAACGGACTATCATTCGTAGGATGAAACAGTACCTTCCTTTCTGAACAAAGGATAACTGCACCATACTTAGATAGCCAATCTATTCAAAATATCACATCAAAATCAGACATGTCTAACTTGATCAGACGGGCTTCAAGGGTTCTATCAGCAATAACCACTGGACAAGATTCAACCACTTCATCTAATCTAACAACAGATTTGGTTGGAGTACTAATTACTAGCCCTCTTTCCAACTTTGCAAGTGTAACAGGAATACGACTCACAAAAGAAGATGCTATGAATGAATGCGATGCACCAGTATCAAATAATACGAAAGCAGAGGTAGATGATACTGAAATAATACCTGTCACAACATCGTGATCTGTCTCAGGCTCAGAACCAAGAACACTGTAAACTTTACCAGAGGGAACACTCGAAACAGGCTTCAAAGCTTACACCTGAGAATTCGGCTTCTGAGTGCAGTTGCGAGAATAATGACCCTGCTTCCCACAGTTAAAGCAGATCAAATCCCTACCACTCACAGGAGCTGCTGAAGAAGGATATGCAGGCCTCTGGTTATTAGCCACTGGACGAGGGTTAGCATAGATCGGTCCAGTACCCTGACTACCTGCAACAGGACGCACCGGTGCACCACTAGAACCATAGCTCGAAGAAGAGCTGAAACTGGAACTAGCTCCTCTAGGCTGAAATGAAGGGGCAGTATAAGGAGCAGGCCTAGAGAATCTCCGGTTACGGTCACCCGAATGATTCCTGTTCGAAACAGAACGCTGGAGCAGATAATTCTCTCTCTCATTATCTTCTACCTTCTTCGCATTTTGTACCATCTCAGCATAATCCACAATAGGATGAATTGCCAGGTAAGTCTTCAGTGACGGCCTCAAACCTTTGAAGAACTTCTTTGCCTTTTCACGGTCACCTTTGAAAGCATCAGGGGCAAAGTAGAACAATTCTTCAAACTTCTTTTGGTATTCCAGAACAGTACTAGGTCCTTGCGTGAGTGCCATGAACTCCGCTTCCTTAGCATCTCTCACAGACTCAGGAAAGTAATTCTTGCAAAATGCATCCTTGAAAATTTCCCAAGTAAGAACCGGGTGCGAAGCTTCCAAAATAGGTCTGGTAGCATTCCACCACGCATCGGCTTCATGTTGCGATCTCTCCTTCTGCACAAAGAATCTTCTGAGCTTCATTGCAACGGAGGTTGCGAAAAGCTTTCTCCATCTCTCGGATCCACTTGTTAGGGAACAATGCATCCGATGAAATACCAGTAAAAGCAGGGATCTGAAGCTTCAAGAAATGCTCCATCAATCTTGCATGCGGACCAGGGGCAAAACCGTCCACAAAAGTACCAGTTGCAGAAGTACCAGCTCCATTAGGATTAAGAGCTGCCTGGGCATTCTGCTGAGTAGTCGCAAAACCTTGCATCATAGTAGTAAACTGATTATGCTGCTGATGCATCATATTTCCCAGAATGTTCATCACATCCTGAATAGAGACTACTTGCGGTGCCAGTGGAGGATTCCCACTGGTGGAAGGAATTCAACTCGGGGAGGATCAGTTCCAGTGTTTACTGTAGGTATCTCAACACGGTTCTGGTTCCCACTACCTTCTTCTTCATCTTGACCATTAACAGGACGATTCCTTAATTGAACCATTCTGCGAAAGAATTCCAGAGATTAGCAACACTCAATGATTAAGTCCGGAAAAGATTCCACAAGTAAAAATTACTCCACAACATGGCCAACATTCACAAACAGAAGAAGCAGCAAGCACAAATTCCAAAAATCAACAAAACAGAGCCAAAATCCAAAATTCGGTGCACAGTAACTGGACCGCCACTAGTGACCGCCCCAAAATACGCGCGACAGCAACGCTTCAAATACGGTTTTTGGGTCTCATTTCATTTCTACACTTCTCAAAACGCAATTTGGGCTCTGGGGATTTCGTGCAAAGGGTTAGGAAGGTATTTTGGGGACTTCGTTGGCTTCGGATCTACTTCCCACGCGACGCATACACGCTACACAGGTAAACATCTCATGAAACCCTTTATTTCTATGGTTTGCATGATAGAACTACAATGTGTAACTGTTTTTAGGTTTTCTTTTGTGCACAAATGTTTCTTTTACATCTCATAACATGTCTAGGCATAGATCTACTGTTCACTATGCATTTTTACACAATTTGGTAATTATTAGACATCTCATGCCTTCTCATTTTGCATCTTTTTCGCCTAAAAACAGATTTTCTCACTAGATGGCTGCCCGCGGAGGTAGGAGAGTACCCATTCGCGGCCGAGGTCGTGGTCGAGGTAGAGGTGACGCACATGACCCAGTCCATCCAGACTACTTTAGATCCCTGGAGGCACAGGAGCTATACTTTGGAAACTTCAGTCATCGTGCGATCGAGTATGGTCGACCAGTAGTGACTTCAGAGCTAGCACAGTTCCAGATCGAGAGTAGATTTGCGGCTGTGGGTTGGAGAAGTACCTTGTTTTTGAACGAGGATGCCTATCCCAAGCTAGTCAGGTTATTCTACAGCAACCTGACCTTCCACAGAGAGATGGATGGAGAGCACGACACTAGGCTAGTGATTGAGAGCCAGGTGAAGACCACAGACATACGCTTCACCATAGAGGAGCTGGCTCACATCCTAGACGTGCCATACATCCACGGCGACAGGAGATGGTTCGAGCCGGGGGCTGAGTCAGACGATGTCATACACTGGGAGGAGAGAGCTCTCGTCTTCTCGAGCATTTGCCCACAGGAGTGCAGCTGGGTAGAGTCAGTGACTGAGCTGTATCCCTCATGCAGGATCATCTCCAGGATCATAGCAGGGAACTTGCTGCCTAAGGCAGGTCATCAGAGTGAGATTTCACTCATGCAGGCTATGATGACCTTTCCAGTGTACATCCGCTACAAGGTAGACTTGGCTTACATAATCCAAAATGCCATGATCTACCGAGTGACACATCCGGGGGGAGCAAACCTTGGATACGGGCGGTGTCACATCCACCCAGCCGGTACCCCATTTGGAATACCCAGGATGTGATTCACAGTCCAAGGATCAATGATCTGAGGTCCATGCCTCCCACATACACGGTAACAGAATCATGAACAGTAATAATCAATGGTAAAAACAGTTAATACTAAATATCATGAATAAGATAAGACTAAATAAATCAGAGTGCGGAAGGCAATAACATTAAAGCATAATCATAAGGGTGAGAGAAGGTATGACAACCACTCTCTCAGAACAGCGGAAAAGAAGTGTGATAATGTCAAATACATGTCTAAGTGTCAAAAGGTAAACTCAAAGATAAGTTAGTTACAAGACCAATGGTTCCACAAATACACCAGGGAAATGGGGCACTATGCTAGGGTTTCTTCTATACTAATAGTAGTCTCCTCAACAGTACGGATGAAGTAAACCCAGCGCTGCCGCTCCTGCACAACTGTGGGGCTAACCCTGGTGCAAATAATAATCCTCCTCGGCTCCAATATACGAATCCTCACCGACGCCACTACCCGGAGGGTAGTATGTGGAATCATAGTCCGCCTCATAGGAGGTGCCATCGTAATCTTCGGTACCTGGAATGTAATGTAAAACATTTGCACAAAAGGAATGAGTTCGAAGAACTAAGCAAGGAAGTCATTCCATAATTAGAAATCATACACATTCAGAACATATAATAATGCAATGTGATATGGAACATATGATGCAGATATGAGCCTAACTCTATGAATGCTGGTCTCTAAGGTAGACATGCTTTAAGTCATAGCACCGTACTTCTCTGGGTCGTCAGTCACTCTCCCATTTCCATATCTTGGGAATGCCCGGGGAAGATCGGTAAAGTCATCAAAAACCATGGTAAGGGGAATCGGTCACCGCTCTCTCACATCACCATTTGGTCAAGTACTGGCGCATGTCACAGTAAAGCCTAGCCCAATGCAAGTCATCTACTCAGTCGGTCAAGTCAGATTCAGATACGTCCATTCCTCGCCCCCGGCGATCCTTTCCGGTATCCTTCACACTAGAGTCAGCGAAATCCCGGATTTCGGACTCATCAACCCTATTGGTCATCCACATATAGTAAACGGGAAGCTCTCACGTCCTCTCACGGATTGGTTACCGGTCTTGAGCGCCCGTGAGCCCAAGTCTATCCATATGCAACCCTACCAATAAATGGCCTCTTTCAGGTATCCGTAGCATGGTTTATGTCCCCTACCGGATTGGCTACCGGCCTAGAGCGCCCATCCAACCATACACTACCACGAGTTGTTTGGTCTCAATGCCCTTCCGATTCGGGTCTGACACGACAAGGATGAACCTAGCCACACCACTAGACACTCCTATGTATGTCATCCAATAACTCGGGAGAGTGTCGATAGGCACCATCGGAGAATATCCCATACTATTCCCTCCGATGCCCAAGGACAGAAGTGTCAGTAGGACACCCTCCAATCCCAAGTCATACGTAAGCAATCACACATCAGATCTCATCATTTCTCATGCATCCAATGCATATTCATAATAGTACTCAAATCATGATATTGAAACGAATCATTATAAACATAAGCAAATCAAAATGATAGAGTAACACAACAATTGTATAAAGATTTAAATATTACTGTTCCAACACATATGTATCAGTATCATAATGATTGAAAGAATTTAGGGACTTCATTCTTTGAATAAAGCATAGTTCAATATTTGATGACTTATATGTTTATGGATATAACCATCCTTACCTTGGATGAGTTGATGATGAATTGAGAATACCAAGAATAGTCCAATAGAAGTGTTAAGGCCCTAAACAAACATCAATAATAAGTTAGAAAAGAAGTCGGGAAGATCGGATGTCATTCGAGTCAAAACTGACCAAGGTTGCTGTCAGCAACAACTTTGGTCGATGGTTTTGGTCGATGGTATCGACCAAAATAGTCCTCGGGCAGAATAGTGGATTTTGGGGATTTTTGGTCCGGAATGAGTCTTCCGGTGTTCGGATCAATCTGGAACTTGGAGGCATACTTAACAACAGTAGTAGGACACTATAAATCAAGGAATTAACCCAATCCAATGGTCTAATTAAAAAGCCCCAATTTGAGCTATCAAGTTCAAGTGATAAACATCATGGTATGAGTTGGAATTGATTGCATTGATGAGGAATAGCATGCAATAGCTAGAGGAACTAATAGAAATTCGATTGGAATCATATGGCAATGTTAAACATGAACATAATACACTTTATAGCTCAGTTTGATATCAAATGGTATGATGTTAATAGGTAAAACATGGAATACAAATGCTAGGCATGAGATATAAGCATTAGCATCAATGAATGGCTAAGGGAATCATGGATTGAGCATGAGTAGGCACTTGGAGTGGTGGTTGCAAGGTTGCAGCACCATTCCAAATGTCCCATCAGCAAGATGACAATAGAAAGGAGTAGAAAATGGTAGGGTAGAGAGTGGAATGAAGAGTCTTACCTTAGTGTAGAAGATGAAGGCAAGAATCAATGATAAACTAAGTGTCTTTGATGAGATACCCTTCACACTAACCAAGGAGCTGCTTTGGGAAGCTCTCCCCACGTTCCCAGGTGAGAAAAATGATTGCAAAAGGCTCAAGGCTCGAGGTCATATTAAATAGAAAAGGAATATTCCATGGAATCATTAACTTGGCAGACTGGGACATTTTGGTCGATGCTTTTGGTCGATGGTATCGACCAAAATGATTGACCAAGATGATTTCAGCAGAAAACTCAGGTTTAGAACAGCAACTTCAAGTAGGGATTTGAAAGGCTATACAAGGTCAAATTGAGTGAGGTTTTCTTCCACAATTCAATCAAGAAGTCAAGTTTCGGGGAATACCTTTGGAGTGTGCATAGGAGGTCATTTGGTACATCAACCATATTAATCTTCTCCGATGCGCAGATTTTCCTTAAACACTGACAATGCATTTAAGCAAGGGGTATCATTGTCAATGTCCATGGGCTCGGTCTCCAAATCATGATCATCAATCAGGATGGTCCATAGATCTCTTCTTCCACCGCTTCGGGTCCTCGGACCTGAATACAACAGTGGATCCGGGTCAGGGTCAAGGTTAGAATAGGGCTAGATATTACAGGCGGCTTCTGACATGGATCTTTGAGCACTTCAGGGTCGACTTCGAGGGAGAGGAGGCTATCCCAGTTGGGCATGGCGGTACGATAGGGTACAGATTGGTCGCTCAGATGCACTTAACGGGCGGACCAAACTCACCAGAGATGCCAGCCGAGCAGGAGGACATGGATGTAGAGACTGATGATGAGGATCATGCAGACTCGCCACCACCTTCCCAATTCGAGACAGGAGGCACATTTGGGACTCAGGATACTTCGGAGGTCGCACCACCTTGGGCTAGGGGTCTGTTCACTCGGATGGACCAGTTCGAGCGGGGCCAGGTAGAGATGAGGGGCCAGATAGCAGAGTGCCTTGACATACTCCGCCAGATGAGACTAGCTCCACCACCACCACCACAGCAGTAGATAGGTCTAGGTTTTGATTCACTTTGATTCAGTATTGACCTTAGGGTTTAGATATGTTTATTGTAGTTTTTATTCAGCACATGTTCATTCCCTAACATTTTGTAAAGCATAGAGTACGCTCCAAGTTATGTAAAGCTTTATCTTATTAATGAAACATAGTTATGTTTATTGCACTTGTATTATTGTCTCTTATGCATTTTCTTGATAATTACAATGTGAGAATGTATTTCACTTGACTTATTGTAAGTTATTCAAAATAAGATCCACTTACTTTATCAGTTTGTTTCTAACAAAAGATGTTCTATTATTCACTCTAATTCTTTTGAGTCACTTCTGTATCTATGACTCAGATTGCTCATCTAGCACTCGTATTAATTATTATTGACTTCGTAAAACTAAGGCTCTGATACCACTCTGTCACACCCCACCCGTCGGTCTCGGTTACCCGCCCGACAACCCGTGGGTGCGATCCGTCACAAGATCCAAGGTTTTAGTCTATAAACAATATTTAAGACAAATACAGATAATCATGAGCAAAGAATATTCAATAACTGAATTAAATGAATTACAGAAGCCCAAAATGCTCCAATATCAAAGGAAAGAAATAAAGAATAAAGAATAAAACAAAAATGAGGGCAGCGGAATAAAAGTATTTATATCAGTTTCTTTCCAGTTTGTTTCTCTAAGTCAATGAACTTAGACTCCAGTTTAATAAGGTGAGGGGTTCTCCAATTCTTTTCCAGTCTCAGTGCGAATTGCCTGACCACCTTTCACCTCTGACCATCAACCGGTGCGATAAGCGCACTCCATGCATCCGCAGGAACTCCCGCACATGCTATTTCCATCTCCCACTGGCGGTGCCACATCTTCTTCAAACGGGATGGTTCCTTCATAGGGAACCAGCCCATCTTCAGATACAAATCCTTCTTCTGTATAGGCTAAAAACATACAAAGAATAAAGGAATGAGTTCTAAAGAACTCAGTAAGAAACAATCATATATCTCATCCATCATCCAAAAATGCCATGATACAACTGTAATATGAATGAATGCAAAACATGAATGATACTATGATTTCTCACTATGCAAGTCTCTAATAGCTGACATGCTTTAAGATAAACACCAGCCCTCCTCTGGGTAAGTCTCATCACTCTGATCCAGCAAGGACTGCTTACCTCTGTAGGGATCCAGGGAAAAAGGGAAAGTCCACACCTGGCTCACAAACCATGGTTAGGGGGTTAAGTCCACACTCTCTCACCACAACCATTGGTGATGAGTACTGGCGCATGTCTGGGTTTCTAATCCAATGCAAGGACATAATGGTTACATGAAGTCCAGATACATCCCCTATGGCACCAACCAACTCGGTTTAGTATCCTTCGCTACCAAGGAGTAAGAATCCTCACGGACTGGCTACCTCTGTTGGACTCTACTCCTTAACCCTACGGTCATCCACATATCATTGGGGCGGATGCTCTCATGATTCCTCACGACACCCGGTCCGGTCCTTGGACATCCATGAGCCCAACCCTACCATTTCATGACCAACAGTGGACCACCAAGTCTTATCACTGTCATCACGGGTCACTCGGTTTTAATCCCCCTACCGAAAGGGTAGTAGCATGTGGGATACCTGGCCATGCAATCTAGACTCATCCTAACAATGTCATCAATTAATCATGATAGTGCTGAAGGTATCAGCAGGCATGTGTCCCATTCCACAGCCTTCTGATATCATCAGCCAAGATATCCCAAAAGGAACACCTCAACTATCATAATCATAAACCGATTACCATAATCATATAACATTCACAATTCATCATGTAATTGTGAAATCAAAGCAAACAACAGTATATAACAATATAAATCAAGACTAACAACTATCAGATTAACATGTTCAAGTATATGTAGATAGATAAGATAGACTGTCCTTACTTGCATATAACTGAAACGTCCGTAAAATGGAATCCAGTAACTATTAGTAGACTTTTCTTTTAAAAAGTAATCACCTAAACACAGGGTTATTAGAATATATAAGTCACATAAATCAATTTGAATAAGAACCGAAATCTAATTGGTCACTGTTTACCAGCCGGTCGCTTAGGTTAAGCGACCGCCACTAGTGACCGCCCCAAAAACTGTGAGTTTCAATCGGAAACTCAAGCTTCTGATTACTCGATTTCAATCCGGTTTTCGAGTAATCTCATCCTAAGTCTCGAATTAAAAACTCCCTAAGCAAAAAGGGTAAGAGAAAATAATCCACTATCATCAATAGATTACCCCTAACCCTCTCCTTGATTGGATTTACCATCTCACGGAAGTAGGGTTCCGTTCACGGTTATTCCATCTCAAGTAGATTAATAAAGAGGGTAAAGAATATCCAAAGGATAATCACAGAGTCGAGGGAAAAAGGGTAAAACCAACCTAACGGAGAAAAGAGAGTAGAGAACAAAGGGTTAGTTCAATACCTTGCACCAGAAAGCCAGAGAAGAAGAGAACTGATCTTCCAAGCCACTGTCAGTACTCCAGAGACTCTTTCGGATCTTCCCCGCAGCCGTCTAAACTCCGAAATAAGCAACCACGAATAAAGTAATCGTTAATGAGACGGAGGTTGCCTTTTATAGAAGTCTGGGGGCAAAATAGGGTAAAATCTCCGAAAACAGACCTGGCGGTAGCTTGGGCCAGTCGCTTAGGTTAAGCGACCGCCACTAGTAACCGCCCCCATGTAATTTGCCATACAAGGGTGCTTTTACTAGGGGCTGATACCCAAGGCCAACCTAGCCCTAAACAAGAGATGGGGGAGATCTTACCTTCATTCCGGACATCTCTGAACAACATCTGACTTCCGGAAATCCCCGCTCCAGCCAAGACAGACTCTTCAGATAAAGGATTCAGATCCATGGGTCCTGGGTATGGATCATGGGCTTCAATCCGGATACTCCACAAGTTCACCCGACTAGACCTTCGGGTTCTCGGACCTGGAATACCGATCTCGGGTTAGAAATACGGGGGGGTATTACAGGCTTGATACCCAAGGCATACCTAGCCCTAAATAAGAGATGGGGGAGATCTTACCTTCATTCCAGACATCTCTGAACAACACCTGACTTCCAGAATTCCCAGCTCCAGCCAAGGCACGCTCTTCAAATAAAGGATCCAGATCCATGGGTCCTAGGTATGGATCATGGGTTTCAATCCTATACTCCACAAGTTCACCGACTAGACCTTCGGGTTCTCAGACCTGGAATACGGATCTCGGGTTAGAAATATGGGGGGTGTTACATTCCTCCCTCCTTAAAAGAAATTTCATCCTCGAAATTACAACGTACCTGAAGGTCCAAAAACGTGAGGATACTTGGACCGCATCTCATCTTCTTTCTCCCAAGATGCTTCCTCAAAAGAGTGATTCTTCCTTCTAATCCTCACCAAAGGTATAGTCCAATTTCTCAACTGCTTGTCCTTCCGATCAATAATCTCAGCCGGTTCTTCATCATACGTCAAATCCGCACTCAACCCTTCCGGTTCATGCTGAAGCAACTGCTCTGCACTTGTCAAGCATTCCCTTAGCATAGATACATGGAATACATCATGCACACCAGCAGGAGACGGGGGCAGAGCCAATCGATAGGCTACTGATCCAACCTTTTCAATAATGTCAAAGGGACCAATATACCTAGGGCTGAGCTTTCCTTTAACATTGAAACGCATGACTCCTTTCATCGGCGAAACTTTCAAAAATGCACGCTCACCAACTTGAAACTCAAGGTCAGACCTTCTTTTATCTGTATAGGACTTCTGTCCAGACTGAGCAGTTTTGATCCTTTCTCTAATCATATCCACCATAGTGCCGGTGGTTTCGATTAGATCAGGGCCAAGAACACGCCTTTCTCCAACTTCATCCCAATACAGAGGAGTTCTACAAGTCTTTTCATGCAGGGCTTTAAACGGGGCCATTTCAATAGTAAATTGATAACTGTTATTATAAGAAAACACTACCAAGGCTAGGTGGTCATCCCAGTTACCACTCATATCTATGACACACGCTCTAAGCATATCTTCCAAAATCTGTATGGTCCTTTCCGATTGGCCATCGGTCTGAGGGTGATGAGCAGTACTCAAATTCAGCTGAGTACCCAGAGCTTTCTGCAGACTATTCCAGAAACGCAACGTAAACCTCGGGTCTCTATCTGACACAATACTAACTGGAATACCATGCAGTCTCACCACATTATCAACATAGAGTCGGGCCAACTTATCCATAGAATAGGTGATCTTCATCGAAATGAAGTGTGCCGATTTGGTTAATCGGTCCACTACCACCCACACCGAGTCATTCCCTTTTCCAGATCGGGGCAAACCAGTGACAAAATCGATAGCAATGTCTTCCCACTTCCAACTAGGTACTGGAAGAGGTTGCAGAAGGCCAGACGAAGGCTGCCGGACAGCTTTCTCACGTTGACAAGTCGCACACTTAGCAATGAAATCTTCCACATCATTCTTCATGCCAGACCACCAAAAAAACCCTTTCATATCATGGTACATCTTCACGCTTCCGGGATGAATAGTAAAGATGAACTGATGAGCATCAGTCAAGATTTCGCTTCTGAGGTCTTCCACAGCAAGAACACAAACTCTTCCTCTAAAAACAAGAGCACCATCAAAGGCTAGGGAGAAATCTTTCACGTCATTAGTCTTTGAAGTGATCAAGTCAATCTTCTTCTTCAATTCGGATCCAGTCGACTGTAGAGCAACAATTCGGTCCCTCAAACTCGGTCGAACTGATACAGCTGCCAAAATAGCACCAGAACTTTCTAACAATATCTCAAGTCCAAATCTTACAATGGAGAACAATAAGGGCTTACTGAGACACGTCAGAACCACACTTCCTCGATTACTTTTTCTACTTAAGGCATCAGCAACCACATTAGCTTTTCCTGGATGATACTGAATATCACAATCATAGTCCTTCACCAGTTCTAACCATCTTCTCTGTCTCATATTCAACTCCTTCTGAGTAAGGAAATACTTGAGACTCTTGTGGTCAGTGAAAATCGATATCTTTTCACCATAAAGATAGTGACGCCAAATCTTCAGAGCAAAAACCACAGCTGCCAACTCCAAGTCATGAGTAGGGTAATTATGCTCTTAGTTCTTCAACTGCCTAGAAGCATAAGCTACCACCTTCCCATGCTGCATCAAAACGCAACCCAAACCAACTTTAGAGGCATCGGTATACACTGTCAAACCTCCAGAGTCATCTGGTATCGTCAACATAGGAGTGTTAGTTAACCTTTTCTTGTGTTCTTGAAAACTCTCTTCACAGGCTTCCTTCCACTCAGACTTGACTCCTTTTTTGGTAAGCTTTGTCATAGGTGCTGAGATTCTGGAGAAATTCTTAATGAAGCACCTATAATAACCCGCCATACCAAGAAAACTTCGAATCTCCGTGACTTAATTAGGTCGGTCCCAATCAGTCACAGCTTGAACCTTTGCAGGATCAACTTTAATTCCGTCAGCAGAAACAATGTGACCTAGGAACATAACTTTAGGTAACCAAAAGTCACATTTGCTGAACTTGGCAAACAACTTCTTCTCTCTCAAACGCTGCAAAGCAAAACTCAGATGCCCAACATGTTCTTCTTCGCCCTTTGAATAGATCAGAATGTCATCAATAAATACAATGATAAATTTATCTAAGACATCCTGAAATACTCGGTTCATCAGATCCATGAACGCTGCCGGTGCATTAGTAAGATCAAAAGGCATAACTCGGAATTCATAATGCCCACATCTAGGCCTAAATGCAGTCCTACACACATCACTGGACTTTACTCTTAACTGATGATACCCAGATCTCAGATCAATCTTCGAGAACACAGAGGCACCTTTCAACTGATCAAACAAGTCGTCGATCCTAGGGAGAGGATATTTATTTTTAATCGTCAACTTGTTCAATTCCCGATAGTCTATGCACATTCGCATACTACCATCCTTCTTCTTCACAAACAACACCAGGGCTCCCCACGGCGAAACACTGGGTTGGATAAACCCTTTGCTTGACAAATCATTTAACTGAGTCTGAAATTCCTTCAACTCAGTCGGAGCCATCCGATACCGAGCTTTCGACACAGGAGCTGCTCAAGGAATTAGATCAATTGAAAACTCTAACGCCCTCTCTAGAGGCAAACCAGACAAATCATCAGGGAAAACATCAGGAAAGTCCCTGACAACTTCGATATCAGACAACCGTTTCACACCTTCCGAGATATCCAAAGAAGAGGAAAGAAGTCCAACATTCTTAGTCCACTGCCTGACTTTCACAGTCGCAGCCACTATCTTCTTGCTCAACTTCTCTTGACTACTTTGATACTCAAACAGACTATCATTCAAAGGATGAAACAGTACCTTCCTTTCCAAACAAAGGATAACTGCACCATACTTAGATAACCAATCCATTCCAAATATCACATCAAAATCAGACATGTCTAACTTGATCAAACGGGCTTCAAGGGTTCTACCAGCAATAACCACTGGACAAGATTCAACCACTTCATCTAATCTAACAACAAATCTGGTTGGAGTACTAATTACTAGTCCTCTTTCCAACTTCGCAAGTGTAATAGGAATACGACTCACAAATGAAGATGCTATGAATGAATGCGATGCACCAGTATCAAATAATACGAAAGTAGAGGTAGATGATACTGAAATAATACCTGTCACAACATCGTGATATGTCTCAGATTCAGAACCAACAACACTGAACACTTTACCAGAGGGAACACTCGAAACAGGCTTCAAAGCTGACACCTGAGAATTCAGCTTCTGAGTGCAGTTACGAGAATAATGACCTTGCTTCCCATAGTAGCAGATCAAATCCCTACCACTCACAAGAGCTGCTGAAGAAGGATATGCAAGCCTCTGGTTATTAACCACTGGACGAGAGTTAGCATAGATCGGTCCAATACCCTGACTACCAGCAACAGGACGCACTGGTGCACCACTAGAACCATAGCTCGAAGCATACCTGAAACTGGAACTAGCTCCTCTAGGCTGAAACGAAGGGGCAGTATATGGAGCAGGCCTAGAGAATCTCCGGTTACGATCACCCAAATGATTCCTGTTCGAAACAGAACGCTGGAGCAGATAATTCTCTCTCTCATTATCTTCTACCTTCTTCGCATTCTGCACCATCTCAGCATAATCCACAATAGGATGAATTGCCAGGTAAGTCTTCAGTGACGGCCTCAAACCTTTGAAGAACTTCTTTCCCTTCTCACGGTCACCTTTGAAAGCATCAGGGGCAAAGTAGAACAATTCTTCAAACTTCTTCTGGTATTCCAGAATAGTACTAGGTCCTTGCGTAAGTGCCATGAACTCAGCTTCCTTAGCATCTCTCATACACTCAGGAAAGTAATTCTTGCAAAATGCATCCTTGAAAATTTCCCAAGTAAGAACCGGGTGCGAAGCGTCCAAAATAGGTCTGGTACCATTCCACCACGCATCAGCTTCATGCTGCAGTCTCTGCTCTGCACAAAGAATCTTCTAAGCTTCATTGCAACGGAGGTTGCGAAAAGTTTTCTCCATCTCTCGGATCCACTTGTTAGGGAACAATGCATCCAACGAAATACCAAGTAAAGCAGGGATCTGAAGCTTCAAGAAATGCTCCATCAACCTTGCATGCGGACCAGGGGCAAAACGGTCCACAAAAGTACCAGCTACAAAAGTACCAGCTCCATTAGGATTAAGAGCCGCCTAGGCATTCTGCTGAGTAGCCGCAAAACCTTGCATCATAGTAGTAAACTGAGTCTGCTGCTGATGCATCATATTTCCCAGAATGTTCATCACATCCTAAATAGAGACTACTTGCGGTGCCAGCGGAGGATTTCCACTAGTGGAAGGAATTTCAACTCGGGGAGGCTCAATTCCAGTGTTTACTGTAGGTATCTCAACACGGCTTTGATTCCAACCACCTTCTTCTTCATCTTGACCATTAACAACACGATTCCTTAATTGAACCATTCTACGAAAGAATTCCAGAGATTAGCAACACTCAATGATCAAGTCCGGAAAAGATTTCACAAGTCAAAATAACTGCACAACATGGCCAACATTCACAAACAGAAGAAGAAACAAGCACAAATTCCAAAAATCAACAAAACAGAGCCAAAATCCAAAAATCTTTGCAACAGTAACTAGACCGGTCGCTTGAGCCGGTTGCTCAAATCAATCGACCGCCAGTAGCGACCGCCACAAAATACGCGCGACAGCAACGTTTCAAATACGGTTTTTGGGTCTCATTTCATTTCTACACTTCTCAAAACACATTTTGGGCTCTGGGGATTTCGTGCAAAGGGTTAGGAAGGTATTTTGGAGACTCCGTTGGCTTCAGATCTACTTCCCACGCGACGCATACACGCTACACAGGTAATCTTCTCATGAAACCCTTCATTTCTATGGTTTGCATGATAGAACTACAATGTGTAACTATTTTTAGGTTTTCTTTTGTGCAAAAATGTTTCTTTTACTTCACATAACATGTCTAGGCATAGATCTACAGTTCACTATGCATTTTTACACTAATAGGTAATTATTAGACATCTCTTGGCTTCTCATTTTGCATCTTTTTCGCCTAAAAACAGATTTTCTCACTAGATGGCTGCCCGCGGAGCTAGGAGAGTACCCATTCGCGGCCGAGGTCGTGGTCGAGGTAGAGGTGACGCACATGACCCAGTCCATCCAGACTACTATAGATCACTGGAGGCACAGGAGCTATACTTTGGCCACTTCAGTCATCGTACGATCGAGCAAGGTCGACCAGTAGTGACTTCAGAGGTAGCACAGTTCCAGATCGAGAGTAGATTTGCGGCTGTGGGTTGGAGAAGTACCTTGTTTTTGAACGAGGATGCCTATCCCAAGCTAGTCAGGTTATTCTACAGCAACCTGACCTTCCACAGAGAGATGGATGGAGAGCACGACACTAGGCTAGTGATTGAGAGCCTGGTGAAGACTACAGACATACTCTTCACCACAGAGGAGCTAGCTCACATCCTAGACGTGCGATACATCCACGGCGACAGGAGATGGTTCGAGCCAGAGGCTGATAAGACGATGTCATTCACTGGGAGGAGAGAGCTCTCGTCTTCTCGAGCATTTGCCCATAGGAGTGCAGCGGGTAGAGTCAGTGACCGAGCTGTATCCCTCATGCAGGATCATCTCCAAGATCATAGCACGGAACTTGCTGCCTAAGGCAGGTCATCAGAGTGAGATTTCACTCATGCAGGCTATGATGACCTTTTTAGTGTACACCCGCTACCAGATAGACTTGGCTTACATAATCCAAAATGCCATGATCTATCGAGTGACACATCCGGGGGGAGCAAACCTTGGATACGGACGACTTCTGACACGGATCTTTGAGCACTTCAGGGTTGACTTCAAGGGAGAGGAGGCTGTCCCAGTTGGGCATGGCGGTACGATAGGGCACAGATTGGTCGCTCAGATGCACTTAACGGGCGGACAAAACTCACCAGAGATGCCAGCCGAGCAGGAGGACATGGAAGTAGAGGCTGATGATGAGGATCATGCAGACTTGCCACCACCTTCCCAGTTCGAGACAGGAGGCACATCCGGGACTCAGGATACTTCGGAGGTCGCACCACCTTGGGCTAGGGGTCTGTTAACTTGGATGGACCAGTTCGAGCAGGGGCAGGAAGAGATGAGGGGCCAGATAGCAGAGTGCCTTGACATACTCCGCCAGATGAGACTAGCTCCACCACCACCACCACAGCAGTAGATAGGTTTAGGTTTTGAGTCACTTTGATTCAGTACTGACCTTAGTGTTTAGATAGGTTTATTGTAGTTTTTATTCACCACATATTCATTCCCTAACATTTTGTAAAGCGTAGAGTAAGCTCCAAGTTATCTAAAGCTTTATCTTATTAATGAAATACAGTTATGTTTATTGCACTTGTATTATTGTCTCTTATGCATTTTCTTGATAATTACAATGGGAGAATGTATTTCACTTGACTTATTGTAAGTTATTCAAAAGAAGATTCACTTATTTTCTCAGTTTGTTTCTAACGAAAGATGTTCGATTATTCACTCTAATTCTTTTGAGTCACTTCGGGATCTATGACTCAGATTGCTCATCTAACACTTGTATTAATTATTATTGACTTCGTAAAACCATGGCTCTGATACCAATCTGTCACACCCCACCCGTCGGTCTCGGTTACCCGCCCGACAACCCGTGGGTGCGATCCGTCACAAGATCCAAGGTTTTAGTCTATCAACAATAATTAAGACAAATACAGATAATCAGGAGCAAAGAATATTCAATAACTGAATTAAATGAATTACAGGAGTCCAAAATACTCCAATATCAAAGGAAAGAAATAAAGAATAAAGGAATAAAACAAAAATGAGGGCAGCGGAATAATTCAAAAGTGTTTATATCAGTTTCTTTCCAGTTTGTTTTTCTAAGTCAATGAACTTAGACTCCAGTTTAATAAGGTAAGGGGTCCTCCAATTCTTCTCCAGTCTCTGTGCGAACTGCTTGACCACCTTTCACCTATGACCATCAACCGGTGCGATAAGCGCACTCCATGCACCCGCAGGAACTTCCGCACACGCTATTTCCATCTCCCATTGGCGGTGCCACATCTTCTTCAAACGGGATGGTTCCTTCATAGGAAACCAGCCCATCTTCAGATATAATCCCTCTTCTGTGCAGGCTATAAACATACAAAGAATAAAGGAATGAGTTCTAAAGAACTCAGTAAGAAACAATCATATATCTCATCCATCATCCAATAATGCCATGATACAACAGTAATATGAATGAATGCAAAATATGAATGATGCTATGATTTCTAACTATGCAAGTCTCTAATAGTTAACATGCTTTAAGAATAAACACCAGCCCTCCTCTGGGTAAGTCTCATCACTCTGATCCGGCAAGGACTGGTTACCTCTGTAGGGATCCAGGTAAAAAGGGAAAGTCCACACCTGGCTCACAAACCATGGTTAGGGGTTAAGTCCACACTCTCTCACCTCGACCATTAGTAATGAGTACTGGCGCATGTCGGGGTTTCTAATCCAATGCAAGGTCATAATGGTTACCTGTCTACATGAAGTCCAGATACATCCCCTATGGCACCAACCAACTTGGTTCAGTATGCTTCGCAACCTAAGAGTAAGAATCCTCACGGACTGACTACCTCTGTTGGACTCCACTCCTTAACCCTATGGTCATCCACATATTATTGGGGCGGATGCTCTCATGATTCCTCACGACACCCGGTCCGGTCCTTGGACATCCATGAGCCCAACCCTAACATATGCAACCCTACCATTTATATGACTAACAGTGGACCACCAAGTCACATCACTGTCATCACGGGTCACTCGGTTTCAATCCCCCTACGGAAAGGGTAGTAGCATGTGGGGTACCTAACCATGCAATCTAGACTCATCCTAATAATGTCATCAATTAATCATGATAGTGCTGAAGGTATCAGCAGGCATGTGTCCCATTCCACAGCCTTCTGATATCATCAGTCAAGATATCCCAAAAGGAACACCCCAACTATCATAACCATATACCAATTACCATAATCATATAACATTCACAATTCACCAGGTAATTATGAAATCAAGGCAAACAGTAGTAGTATATTAGAATTAAATACAACTACAGCAGCATATAACAATAGAAATTAAGACTAACAACTATCAGATTAACATGTTCAAGTATATGTAGATAGATAAGATAGACTGTCCTTACTTGCATATAATTGAAACGTCCGTAAAATGGAATCCAGTAACTATTAGTAGACTTTTCTTTTAAACAGTAAACACCTAAACACAGGGTTATTAGAATATATAAGTCACATGAATCAATTTGAATCATAACCAAAATCCAATTGGTCACTGTTTACCAGCCGGTCGCTTGTGCCGGTCGCTTAGGTTAAGCGACCGCCACTAGTGACCGCCCCAAAAACAATGAGTTTCAATCCGAAACTCAGGCTCCTGATTACTCAATTTCAATCCGGATTTCGAGTAATCTTGACCTAAGTCTCGAATTAAACACTCCCTAAGACAAAAGGGTGAGAGAAAATTAACCATTACCATCAATAGATTGCCCATAACCCTCCCCTTGATTGGATTAACCATCTCACGGAAACAGGGTTCCGTTTATGGTTATTCCATCTCAAGTAGATTAAAAAGAGAGTTAAAATATCCAAGGGGGTAATCACAAAGACGAGGGAAAAAGGTAATACTAATTTAACGGACAAAGAGAGTAAAGAACGAAGGGTTAATTCAATACCTCACGCCAGAGAGTCAAAGAAGGAAAGAACTGATCTTCCAAGTCACTGTAAGTACTCTAGAGACTCTTTCGGATCTTCCCCGCAGCCGTCTAACCTCCCAAATAAGCAACCACGAATAAAGTATTCGTTAATTAGACAGAGGTTACTTTTTATAGAAGTCAGTGGGCAAAATAGGGCAAAATCCCCGAAAACAGACCGGGCGGTTGCTTGGGCCGGTCGCTTAGGTTAAGCGACCACCACTAGTAACCGACCCCATGTAATTTGCCATACAAGGGTGCTTTTACTAGGGGCTTGATACCTAAGGCCAACCTAGCCCTAAATAAGAGATAGGGGAGATCTTACCTTCATTCCAGACATCTCTGAACAACACTTGACTTCCAGAATTCCCAGCTCCAGCCAAGGCAGGCTCTTCAGATAAAGGATCCAGATCCATGGGTCCTGGGTATGGATCATGGGCTTCAATCCGGATACTCCACAAGTTCACCCGACTAGACCTTCGGGTTCTTGGACCTGGAATACGGATCTCGGGTTAGAAATATGGGGGGTGTTACAGTTCATGTCGACCGTTCCTTCTGGGTAGTTCTCCGGTTCTTCGTTCTCTATCTTGCTCTAGGGAATTCCCTTGTAGGTTTGGACCAAAATTCTGGCCGCCCGTCGGTTGCCTATCCCCTTATGGGGAATGCCCTCGCAGTGGTGGTACAAACATCTCTGCTTCTCCTGCACGCCTTCTAGTCTCTTGATGGTCAGGAGCCTGGGGAGCCACCAACTGTCTGACCAACGTACGAAGCGTCTGGTTCATCTCCAAGAACTAGAGTTGCATTTGATCCAACTATTGTTGGAGAGGATTCGGAGGGTTTAATTGATCATTACCCCCTTGTCCTCCGTCTTCTCGTACTTCACAAGCACGACATCCTTCTGGGATATCTTCTGGATCGTTCCCACCAGGAAATTGAATGTCAGCCTCTCACTGAGCCGCCGCAGCTGCTGCTGTTGCTGCTGACCTGATAACCATGACTTTCTGAAGTGTTTCCCACAGACGGCGCCAAATGATGCGTCCAGAATCTACTCAGCCCTTACATCACTTGAAATGCGTCCAAAATCTGCTCAGCCCTTGGATCTCCACGTAGTGTCCTGCAAAACAAAAGCGTCAGATGTGGCCCGACCGCTGGGGTCGGGAGTCCACCTCCGAAGGCTAAGTCAGTTGATGAACTTAATCACAAACGGCTCTGCTAGAAGCATAGAGCTAATGAATGAAGAAACGGGAAAGGTGATCTAGATAGCAGGACGCTGATAGTTGAGGTCTATCAGTATGTATCTGAACCTGAGTCTCAGATAGTATTCTCCTTGATCGATTGATCCGTCCCCCACCTTGTATGGTAGTGAGGTTTATATAGAGTGTACCTTCGAATCTCCTTCGTTGGATGCACTCGAGCCTTCTTCGGGTAGTCGTTGGATCTTATCAATAAGATCCGTTGAGCGATAGACTTCTACTAGTTTGGGCTAGTAGAGGACTCCTGAGATAACCGTTAGGTTATGCGATAGTTATCCCTTTGATGATGATTATCCGCAGCCGTCAGTTTGAGTCTGCTGTCATCAGGGTGATTACCCTAATCCATAAGTAAGATTAGGGCACGCTTGCAGCAGAATAATCTTTCTTCTTCAGCAAGCCATCTTCTGGATCCGGTTCGCTCGGGAGCGATTCGGTTTTCTCCGTCTCGACCGGGGTCGAGGGTCGGACCAGGTATGAACCCGGTCTGATCATAAACTCTCCATATCACGAGCCCCCCAGACCAAGCGTTCGGTCGATCCCGAGGGCTTGGTTTTTAACTGGGTTCGTCGTCAAGTGATGATCTCTGCGTGCTTCATTAAATGTCATATCACATTTAATGCGGTGGTCACTTTTCCTCGAGCATTGTGAGTGTAAGGCCACATGTCTCCGTTGCAGTTGATCTGTCGTGGCTCACGTCATCCAAGCGACGGTTTCCGAATGCCTATTTCGGATTCGTGAGTTCAAACTTTCAAAACGTCTTTCAATCTTGATCGTTGATTTTGAATTAATCTCGATCGTTCAGATTCCCGAACACTCGTGCGGGAGTTTTAAAAGCGGTTCGTTGTCTTCATAGGTTTCATTCTTCCTGTCTGGAATTTGAACCTTTGTCGTCTGCTTCGCGCCTTCCTGCTCTCAAGCTTCCATCTCACTGAATCAGTAAGTTTACTGATCTTTTCTTTTTGTAGTTTACTGAAACGAGTAATGGCGGACGACAGGGCTTCTTTAGTACCCCAAGTTGGTGATAGCAGTGATGCTTTTGCTTCTCCTGCTCCCGAACAGTCGGATAGTGATAACAAAACCCTAACCGTCCTCTGGCAGGAGTTCGCTGAAGTTTCTCAAAAAGGTTTTGAAAGAAAAACCAAAACTTCTCCTGTTCTTGTCGAGTCTAGATCTTCCAAGATCGTCGATTCCTCTAGGCAACCTCAAACCTCCGGGTCCAATGGTGGGCCTAGCTCTGTTCCCTCCATTTATAATGGAGAAACTCTTCTTTCCGCTATTCAAGATTTTGACCTTCCTTCCTCATATCAGGTTAGGGCTCCCCACCCTGATGAGAGGGTTGATTCATCCCTTTCGGGTGAATTTTCTCTGTACATAGATACACTGGAAAGCGGGGTTCGCTTTCCCTTTTTTAATCCTTTATTTTCCGCAGTTTTGAATCACTGGAACATTTGTCCCGGAATGCTCCTCCCCAATAGCTGGCGTCTCATCGTCGGCTTCTTGGGTTTGTGTTTTGAGCTTGGCATCACGCCATCTCTTTCTCTTTTTGTACATTTTCATGTTCTTTCTATCTCCCATCCTCCCGGATGGGTCTTTCTTTCCAAACGCAATAGGGCTGAACTTGATTGGAGGGGCAGCATCCTCGCCAAAGGAACTTGCCCTTCTAACCACAAAAGATGGCGCGAACGATATTTTTTCTGTCGAGCGCCTCCATCAGATCTTAACTTCCCGACCACCTGGAGGAGGTTTACTTCTTCGTTCGAAAGTAACCGGGGCCTTCCCTTATCCAAAGAAGACAAGGCGGCCATCTTGAAGATCAAATCCATTCCGTGGTATCAAGAGATACATGGATATGAAATGGAGTATAACTCCATCCTTCAGTACTGGGGCTTGGCTCATTGTGAGCTTCTAACCATCATCCTTTGATTTGACTGAAGTGATATGTCTTGAATTCTGATTCTTGTCCTTCTTCTTTGCAGTGCCTCCCAGAACGAACCCTGAAAGCCTGCGGGTGAAGGCCGCTAGAGCCGTTGTGACAGCCGAACAACGATCGCCCAGGGTCTTGACTGCAGATCAAGAGGCTTCTCTTCCCTCTCCCGATCCCTCTTACAGGGGTATCAGGAATATCAGGCATGTAGCTGATGTTTCGGGTAAAGGGAAGAAACCAATGGTGGAGAGGGCCATCGTTTCCTCCTCTGTCCGAACCAAGAGGAGGCATGACATAATTGATGCTCCCTCCAACAAAAAATCCAAAGCTTCGGCGGATGGTGAGGAAGTCTTCCTTCCCCAGTGGACCCTGAAGATGACCGACAGGGTCACTCGGGATCCTGAGAAAGCTGCAGAGTGGAGCTCTCTCAGTCTTGCTCCTTCTGATCGCCAGGAGTTTGAAGCCCTGGATGACACCTCCCTTGTGAGTCAATCTACAAGGTAACGGTCTTCTTGCTTATTTATGTTTTCATAATTTCTTATGACTTCTTCTGATATCTTTTGTCTTCCCAGGAATGCTGTGTTGAGCTTTTATCAACACATGGAAGCTTTGAGCCGTGTTGGTCGCTTCGGCTCCTTCTTTGCAAACTTGTGAAGAGAAATTGGCCAAGGCCAATTCTGAAATAGACCAACTGACTGCAGCTACTGTAGAGCTGCAGAAAAAGCATGAGGAAGAAGTGACCTCCCTCAAGGAAGCCCTTGAAGCTTCAAGAATTCGTGTCTCTGCTGCCGAGCGCGAGGCCAGGAAGCAAAAGGCAGCTGCCACGTTGTTTGGTGACAGCCTTGAAATTAAGAGTAGGGATCTCGAAGAACATCCGAAGTTGGCAATCCCTAGCAAGCTCCGAGCATATAAAGCCAAACCTTCGGAAGGAGTGTATCCGGAAATACCCGGACAGCGTACCTTTCTCCGAATTGCTAGGTTTCTACAATATTCGGGCTTATCGCATGGGGGCGAACGACGTTTGGGAGCAGATCCTTGGAACGATCCCACGACTTCGACACTTGCTCCTTTTCATGAGGTATGCCACCCGGAGGTCTTCGGGAAAGTTGGTATGGATCTCCCAGGACCGGGCCCGGGGAGTAGATGATCCTTTTCCAGCTGACCCTCAATATGAGCCATATCTAGATGACGAGCCGGCACTTCCAGAGGAGAAATCACAAGCCGAGTCTCAAGTTGTTGCTGTAGAGGATTCAGCCGATGACGTTCTTGAGGAAGGCTCTTCTCAGGATCCTGAGAAAAGTCATCCCGACCAGGGTCCCTCGGGCAACAATGAAGAAAAGGCTTAGGGTGTTGTTCCTTTGTAAAGATGTACCCTCATTTTAATGAATAGACATTTCTTTACTCATGTTGGCCTCAAAATTTCCCCATCTCTTGCCGAAGTATTGCCTTGAATATCAAAGTATTAATGATAAAACTTATCACTTAACTCTTCATTCCTCGCCGAATAATGATCTTGTAGAAATATTGTGAAGATGCGTTTCAGGAAGATGCGTTAATCTTCCCCACTACTTCATTTATTGCAAAGTCCGCACGTTTCCCTTCTGCGAAGTTCAAACGTTTTCCTGCTTTTGTGTACCATTCACTGTTTCCAATGAATCGGAAATACCTCCATTATTTTAATGGCAGTGCGACGATTGGAGGTTTCTTTGCACCAGGTGCTCGCTTCCACATGTTCCCATGTGGCATCCCTTCGACCGTTGATCTTGCTTTTTACGGATTTCGAAGCGTCGTTTCGATCGGGTCGTCGGTTGTCCTTAGCCTTCAACCGTCGTCTTATACCTGAGGCTATTTAAAGCCTTCGTGGGTACCCTCCATCTATCCTGACTTCTGCAAGATAGATTTGCTAAAGTGCCAAGGCAATCTTTCGTCCTTCGGCCTGCCTCCGTATTCCTCGTACTTCAACGACGGCTCTATCCATTTCTGAACAAGTGAGTTTTTTGATTTCTCATCTCTTTCCCCACTTCCCCCCGAAGTAAAGCCGCACTGAGTAGTTATACTTGGGGTTTAGGTTGTTGGTCATGTCAAATGCTTTAGAAAACTAGGGTTTCCCCATTGTTGCTTGTCGTTTATTTCTCAGATCGATACGTGGTGTGGTTTGTTTTTTTTTTTTTTTTGTATAGTGGCTCCCAAGATCAACCAAGACTTTATCAGAGCAAAATCTCGCAAGAATAGCGTTTCGTCGGTGGTGATTGGGGCCAGTGCGGTGGTTTCAGCTAGTGAATCCTCCAAGCGTAAGGCGACTGCTGGCAGTGAATCTTCAAGTCAAATTCCTGCAGCTTCTGTTGATGCCGTCCCTGCGCCTCCTTTGCCCGAAGTGACCGCTCGTCTTTCCCAGGAAGATCTTGATCACTCCGTTGCCGATGGTCCCGGCGGCAATCCTGCTGGTGAGCCTGTTGGTGAGCCTGTCGGTGCACCCCCGAAGGAGACTCTTCGGGCATCTAAGGCAATTATGTTGGCGTCTGATGAAGGCATGGCCCCAGCAGGTGCTGCTCCTATTTCTAACTCCAGTGCTTGTTTGGCATCCTCCTCCTCTCCTTCTGAGTTGGAGGATTTTGCTACCAGGAAGCGTCGTCGGACGACAAGTGATGAAGCTCATCCTTCTCTTGGTGTAGCTCATCCTTCTCATCCTTCGCCTGAATTAGTGTCAAACGAGTTTGACAAAGCGTTGGAATGGTGTACTACTGCTCGAATGACTTCTGAGAGCGCAATTCTTTCCAAACTTCCAGATGAAGTCTTTACGAAGTCACTTTGGTGATGTAAGTCTTTCTTCATTTTCCTCCCGATTTTGAAAAATTACTTTTCTCGCTCCTCGCTAACTCGAAAGTTGTTTGCGGGGAGTCTTCTTTGGTAACTTCCACAACCAAGTGGAAGCGGTTACTAGACTCGGTAGGTTGAGCAATGAAGTTTCTAGGCTTCGGGGAATCTCCCGAAGCTAAAGATGTTGAGATTGCTCGCCTTCGAAATCTAGCTTGGGAGGTGGCGGGAGAAAAGAATTCGATGATTGGTCGTCTTCGGTCAGATTTGGATGATGCCGGGGAGAAGATCCGGCGACTGGAACGGACAGTTGGAAAGTCGGGAGCTAAAGGATCCGAAACATTACCCGAAAGGCAAGCCGTCGTTCCTTTGCCCGAATCCCTTCCAAGCGATGTTCGCAGAGCCTGTGTCTTCAAGTATTTACACGGTAAGCCTTTTGTTGATATGTTGAATGCTTACAACTTGCGGGCGTACCGGGATGGTGAGAACGAAGTTTGGGAATCAATACTAAGGAAAGATCCTCATTTTGATACAACTCCCTACAAGTCTTGTTTGCCATCCTGAAGTATTTACCAACCCGGGTATTCCTCCTCCCGATTGGACCAAGGATAAGATTGATCCTCCACACTTCCGATCCGGATATTATGCAATATCTGGAAGATTCTCTTGTTTATTCTCGGCTGGAAGAAGTCAATTATGACGAGCTTGTGCCAAATGCGAGTTTGGTCGAGGACCATTCTTCTCCTGGACAAGCTGGGCAAAGAGTATGAAATTGCAGAGGATTTTCTGAATATTGTAATATTTTTGTAATCCTCATTTCTTCTCTTCTTTTACTTGACTCCTCTCAATGGTTGACTCATATGTTTGTTCTAGCAAAGTCGCATCGATCTTGTATAACTTGTTAACAAGTCACTGTAATGACCTTTTTCTTTGATCAAAGATTGTATCCAGCTCTTGTAATTGTTTTGATACTGGCCTCTTTGGATCTTCTGAAGAAATAAGAAATTACTTTATCTTGAACTTTGCTAGCCACTTGAATCGTCGTTGCATTAGGTCTTAGTTGTGCCGAAACAATGCCTACACTTAAGGATTTCCGGAGAAATACAATAAGTCTGAGAAGGAACTCACTCAGGTTTTAAACCGATGCCTTATACTTAAGGATTTCCGGAGAAATACAATAAGTCTGAGAAGGAACTCACTCGGGTTTTAAACCGATGCCTTATACTTAAGGATTTCCGGAGAAATACAATAAGTCTGAGAAGGAACTCACTCGGGTTTTAAACCGATGCCTTATACTTAAGGATAATTCAAAAATTCAATAAGTCTCGAAGGAACTTACTCGGGTATTAAACCGACGCCTTGCAAAAGGAACTCACTCGGATTTTCATCCGATGCCCCGACTTAAGAAAGTTCGAAAGATTTTCCATAAGTGTTGAAGTGTTGAAGGACCCACACGAATTTTCATCCAATGCCTTATAGTTGGATCTTGTTCTTGAATGTGGTGTATGATGCCCCCCAATCAAAAGGTAGTTTGTTGAAAACCAAAAATTGCATTGATTGAGTTGAAAATGATTACATCGCGAACAAAATTGAAATCATCTTCAAGGATAAAACTTTTTGAGATGCCTAGCATTCCACGAACGATCCAATTCTTTACGGGAATCAATGTTCTTCAGCTTGTAAGCTCCTGAACCGACCGGTTTCACAACCATATAAGGTCCTTCCCAGGAAGGGTCCAACTTTCTTTGGTGACGTGGGTCGGAAGCTAGGGTGTTTCTCAACACCAAATCTCCGGCTAAGTACCGACGATTCTTCACTCGAGTATTATAATGAGACGCTATCCTTCTTTGATAATGTTGAGTTCGTGCTATTGGCTTTGCCCGAACTTCATCCAACAAATCAAGACTATCAAGCAGTCCTTGTTCATTTGCTTTTTCCTCGAACTCACGATCCCTTAACGTCCCGCCATTATCTCCACTGGTGCCAATGCTTCGGATCCATATGCCAACTCTGAATGGAGTTTCTCCTGTAGGTGTTCGAACCGTAGTTCTATAAGCCCACAAGTACATTATATAGTTCTTCGACCCAAGAAGCTTTGTCGGCTTCGAGTCTTCTCTTTATTCCTTCCAGTAGCGTTCGGTTAGTAACCTCTACCTGGCCATTGCTTTGGGGGTATGCCACCGAGGACATACGATGCTCGATCATATATGTTCCACGAGAATTGCTCAAATTGTGGACGATCGAACCGAGTACCATGGTCGATGACAATTATCTTAGGAATCCCAAAGCGGTATATGATTGATTCAAGCACAAATTTCTCCACTTTTTTCTCGGTAATTGTCGCCGGTGCACTGCTTCTACCCATTTTGTGAAGTAATCAATTACTACTATCGGATATTCCCGTCCGCCCGATGCCTTGGTGAATTTGCCCATTATATCAATTCCCCACATTGCAAAGGGAATGGGATTTAGAATTGAAGTCATAATCTCCGCCGGGCGCTTCGAGATCTTGTAGCATGAATTTGAGATTACTACATCGACGAACGTAGTCCATAGCAGACCTCTTGGATCTTAGGCCAATATAACCCCAATCTTAGAATTTTGTGGGCCGGGGCTCGCCACCCATGTGAGCGCCACAAATTCCTTCATGAACCTCAGCCAAAGCTGAGTTTGCCCCTTCGGGGCCTATACATCTCATAAGGGGTCCAGCATAAGATCTTTTATATAGTCTCCCATTCCGAATGACAAATCTAGCTGATCGAATCTTGATCAACCTTGCTTCTACTTGGATCCTCGGGTAACTTGTCATCTCTTAGATATTCAATTATTGGATCCATCCAAAGCAACGTTCGCTTCAATATAAGAAATTTCTTTCTCATGATAACTTGGAAAAGTTACCTCTTCAATATAGACCGAAGGGTCTAGATTCTTTCCCTTGGCATTGGCTAGTCGGGATAGCTCATCCGCCTTGAATTTTCATTCCTCGAAATCTGAGATATCTTCAAATTCCGAAATTGGTTCTGAAATGCCTGCACTATCTCCCGATATTTTTGCAAGCGTGGTTCTTTAATGCCATACTCCCCCTGGACTTGGTTGACTATAAGGTGAGAGTCACTATAAATAGTAACATCTGCAATAGCTAATGCCTTTGACAACCGAAGTCCTGCTATTAGGGCCTTGTACTCCGCTTCGTTATTACTCGCATCAAATGCGAATCTCAAAGCATATCGAATAATGAATCCTGCCGGACTTTTTAATAGAATTCAGTTACTGCTCCATCTTTATTACTCGAACCATCGACATATACCTCCCAAGTGGTTGGTATAATGGGATCTTCAATGGTGGGTTCCACTTGGTGCGGTAGTTTCTACTACAAAGTCGGCTAATGCCCGAGCCTTGATTGCGAGTCCCGGGCTTAAAGCTCACTTGGAACTCACTTAGCTCAACCGACCGGGATACCATCCTTCCGGACAAATCAGGTTTGTTAAGAACTTTACTAAGAGGAAAAGTTGTAAATACCTCAATTGGATGAGCACTGAAAATATGGCCTTAGCTTCCTGGCGGCCATCATGAGAGCAGAGCACTGCTTCTCAATCTGCGAATATCTCGTCTCCGCATCCAAGCAACACGTGGCTTACATAGTAAATCGGCCACTGTTTCTTATCTTTCTCCCGAACAAGTACTGCACTGACCGCGGAAAGGGATGTCGCTAGATATAGCTGTAATATTTCCCCCTTCTCTGGCCTGGACAGGATCGGTGGTTGTCCAAGTGCATCTTTTAATTCCTCAAAAGCTTTCTGGCACTCTTCAGTCCACTTTGCTTCCTTACTGCCCTTCAGGTCTTTAAGTGCCTTGAAGAAAGGCAAACATTTTTCTCCAGACTTGGAGATAAATCGATTTAAGGCAGCAACTGTCGCGCCCTCCCAGCCGGTACCCTATCTGGCATACCCGAGAGTGTGATCCACAGCCCGAAGATCAGGTATCGAGTGATCAACCTCCCACATAAACAATAACATAATCATGAACAATCATAACAAGAGTGCGGAAGATAAATCATAGATCCAATAATAAAAGAATGAATCATAAACGAATCAGAATAATAGATATAGTCAGAGTATCAAACAGATAAGTAAAGTGAAGCAAAAATCCCACTTTACATCCAGCGGAAAAGTAGCTCTAAAGAATAAACTAGACAAAATCTAATCCCAGTAGCAAGTACATTGGGTGACTAAATTATTCTCCACTTTATAGACAACATCCTTGTAAGTGTAAATCTCATAAATAGCACAAGGACGCTTCCACTCAATGGTCGGACTAAGCATCGTACGGAGCATAACCACTCGCGGGATCTTCGAGTAATTGTGGTAACCGCAATCACCTTCCTGGAGATATGTCTCTTCGCCTTGCGCTTCTTCATAGGGACCGTCATAGTACTCGGTACTGCAGGATAGTCTAACAACATTGTACAATAAAGGAATGAGTTTCAAAGAAACTCGGTAAAGGCGATTAAAATCCATAATAACATAAATGGCGAGGATTCCAGAACAAACATAAATGCAATATGATATGAGACAAGCAATGAATGAATGAATCTAACTCTATGTATGCTGGTCTCTATTGGCGGACATGCTTTAAGTCATAGCACCGTACTTCTTTAGGAAAGTCCACTCACATCCTCAACCATTTAAGATATCTTGGATTCTCTCACGGATCATTTCACCGGTCTTGAGCAGCCGATTGGTAATGGGTCCTTCATCCCTCGGGACAAACCATGGCGGGGGGTTAGGTCAACACACTCTCTCACAACCATTTGGTATAAGTACTGGCGCATGTCGGGGGTAAAACCTAGCCAAATGCAAGTCTTCTACTTGGTTACATCAAGTCGGATCCAGATACTTCCATTCCTCGTCCACGACGATCCTTTCCGGTATCCTTCACACTAGAGTCAGCGTATCCTATGGCACCGACCAACTCGGACTACGGACTCATCAACCCTATTGATCATCCACATATGGTAAACGGGAAGCTCTCACGTCCTCTCACGGGTTGGTTACCGGTCTTAAGCGCCCGTGAGCCCAAGTCTAACCATATGCAACCCTACCAATAAATGGCCCCCACAATGTGATTCCTGTCCTCTCACGGGTTGGTTACCGGTCTTGAGCGCCCATGAATCCCCATTGCTACCACGGGTCGTTCGGTCTCAATACCCCTCCGATTAGGGTCTGACATAACAGGACATCCTAGCCAAACACTACTAGACAATCCTAGGTATGTCATCCAACAGTTTAGGAAGGTGTCCAGAGGGCATCTCCGGAAACATCCCATAATATTCCCGTAGTAGTCCAAGGACAGAAGTGTCGAAAGGACACCTCTCCTTTCCAAACCATACGTAAGCATACACATGCATCAATTCATATCATCACATATATGGTAACTACATATATGGAAAGAAATCAGTAATTACAATCACTTGTATAACATTGGTAAGTAAATCATACATGAATCAATTCAATATGAATAAGTAATGCTACTGTAATCAAAGTTATGCAACAGTAGTATATCATTGTAAGAATCTAATTTAGGAAACATATTAATGATATTCAAATATAGAAACTAGATTCATGCTATCTATGTAATTAAGGAAATAACCATCCTTACCTTTTATAACTCGCAAAGGAATCCTAAGAAATCAAGTAAGATCTTGGCAAACTTGAGAAGAAGGTCCTAAACAAGTATATACAACATATTAGGAAAGATCCCTAACAGAAAAGATATCAAAACATCCGAAACAGACCAAATCTGGAGTTGCTGTACTCATTGGTCGAGTGGATTGGTCGAGTGGTCCAGTCGACCAATCAGTCGACCAATGCGACGATAACCTATAAAATCAGAGTTTTAAGATATGAAATCCGAATTTGGTGGTTCAAAAGGGTACTAATCAAGGGGTAGACTACATCAGTAGTACTCTAACATATAGGGGACCTCAAAACACTAATCCAAACAAGGTATCAAGATCCAAATTAGGAAACAAAAAGTTACCATATTTAACTCAAACATGGATCTTGATGAATTTGAAATAGAAAACAAAGACAAGAACAATAGGAGGATGGATCATTGCTTTCGGTAATGAAAACATGAAAACATACATAGGTCTTCATGGAATAAGGCTTAGAAGCATAAATCTAAATAAGGAAATAAAACCTACTATATATGTAACTATCATGCATCATGAAGAACACATAGTAAGGTAGAAGAGAACAACTAGAATTCTATGGATTATGGATCATGGAAAGAAAACACAACCATTAACCACTAACATGATCAATAAAAGAAGATCCAAAGAGATCGGAATTCAGATTAGAAGATTAACGAGAGATTAAATCATGGTTTGATCATGAATCCTTCAAAAGCTTGCAATGATCATGGTTAAGACCATTGTTCTAGCCTTAAATCCTTAGGATGATCATGAGAACATGTTCAGAGATGTTTGCAACAGAGGATGCAGCATCTCTTCTACTGTCTCAACTCAAAAAGGAAAGAAAAACAAAGATGGAGGAGAAGAAGAGAGAGTAGACATACCTTTTGATGCAAAAAGAAGAGTTTCGACGAAGATCCGTCAAGAAAACACCAAGGATGCAAGAGAGATGACTTGCGAGAGGTCTTTGGTTCGTTCGAGAGGGTTTGGAGGCAGCAAATACGAAGTGGACTCGAGGTTGGACTTAAATAGAGCAAGAACAACCTAATTGCCAAAGACGACACTCATTGGTCGAGTGGATTGGTCGACTGTCCCGATCGACCAATCGGTCGACCAATGCGAACGACAAGACCAAAACAGGGAATTGAAGGTCCAGATCAAATCCAAACCTAAAGGGGTTTTGCACACAAGTCAAGTGACTTACCTAATAGGTAGAAATGCCTTCAAACCAAGATAGAGAGCACTCCAAGTCCATCAACTAATTAGATCTTCATCGGGATTCGGTTTCCATAAATAGAACCTCATCATCAACCTTCATGGATTCAAAGCCGGACACCAAGTCCTCTCTTTGGGATGGCCCAAAGCTGACTTCTTACTTTACTTCGGGTCATCGGACCTACAAACAACAAGGTTTCCGGGTCAAGGTTAGGGCTGGGTTTCACATTCTCCCCCCCTTAAAGAAATTTCGTCCCCGAAATTGAAAGCGTACTGTGCTTCCAAAGAGGTAAGGAAACTTCTCCTTCATATCTTCTTCCTTCTCCCAAGAAGCTTCTTCGGGGTATGGTTCTTCCACCAAATCTTCACCAAAGGAATGGCGCGATTCCTTGCTGCTTGTCCTTCCTATCCGAGGATTTCGGCCGGTTCTTCATCATAGGTCAAATCAGCACTAAGTCCTTCGGTGCTTGCTGCAAAATGTGTTCCGGATTCTCTATGTATTTTCGGAGCATCGAAATATGAAACACATTGTGCACACCAGCAAGAGGCGGAGGTAATGCTAATCGATACGCAACAGGTCCAACCTTTTCCAAAATCTCGAAAGGTCCAATGTAACGAGGGCTAAGCTTTCCCTTAACATTGAATCTCATCACACCCTTCATTGGTGAGACCTTGAGAAAGACTTTCTCTCCAACTTGAAATTCCAAATCGGTCCTTCTTTTATCGGCATAGGATTTCTGTCTCATTGAGGCGAGACTTAATCCTTTCTCTTATCATATCTACCATAGCACTTGTAGCTTCAATCATCTCGGGACCTAAGACTTTTCTTTCACTGTCTCGAGTCCAGTACAAAGGTGTCCTACAAGTACTACCATACAAAGCCTTGAATGGAGCCATGCCTATTGTTGCTTGATAACTGTTGTTATAGGCAAACTCAACCAAAGCTAGGTGTTCATCCCAATTACCACCCATATCCACCACACAAGATCCGAGCATGTCTTCCAATGTCTGAATTGTCCGCTCGGATTGTCCATCGGACTGTGGATGATGAGCTGTACTCAAGTTCAATTGGGTTCCCAAGGCCTTCTGCAAACTATTCCAAAACCTTGAGGTGAACCTAGGATCACGATCCGAAACAATACTCAATGGCACACCATGCGGACGAACCACATTATCCACATAAAGCCTGGCTAGCTTATCCGAGTATGAGTGATCTTCATAGGAATGAAATGGGCTGATTTGGTCAACCTATCAACAATCACCCACACGGTGTCATTGCCTTTACTTGTCCGAGGCAAGCTAGTCACAAAGTCCATGGAGATATCTTCCCACTTCCAACTAGGAATAGGAAGAGGTTGAAGTAATCCAGATGGAGGTTGTCGAACGGCTTTCACACGTTGGCAAGTCTCACACTTGGCAACAAAATCATCAACATCCGCCTTTAGACCAATCCACCGGAAATGTTCCTTCAAGTCCTTGTACATCTTGGTGCTTCCGGGTGTCTGATAAAAGACCGACTGGTGTGCTTCCTTCAATATTTCTTTCTTAACTTCTTCGTTTGCGGGCACACACAGTCTTCCTCTAAACAACAAAGCACCATCCATGGATATACCAAAGTCGGGGTCCGACTCGGGATTCGAAGAAATCTTCTCAACTTTGGTCAAAAACTCTTGATCGAACTCTGCTGAGCAACAATCTTATCTCTAAGACCAGATCTTGCCGTCATGGCGAAAGAATAAAATCAGAATTCTCGAGAACGATTTCCAAATCAAAACTCTCAATAGAAGACCACAATGGTAAACTCAAAGCATTCAAATCCAAAGTCTTCTTCTGGTTCTTCCTACTAAGAGCATCAGCAACAACATTTGCTTTCCCAGGATGATCTTGAATATCACAATCATAATCGGAGACTAGTTCCAACCATCTCCTTTGTCTCATGTTCAACTCCTTTTGGGTAAAGAAGTATTTCAAACTCTTATGATCCGTGAAAATGGCAATCTTCTCACCGTAGAGATAATGTCTCCAAATCTTCAAGGCAAAGACAACGGCGGCAAGTTCTAGATCGTGAGTGGGGTAATTCCGCTCATAATCCTTCAATTGCCGAGAAGCATAGGCTACGACCTTGCCATGTTGCATCAGTACACAACCCAAACCAATCTTTGACGCATCGGTATAAACTGTCATACCACCGGAACTATCGGGTATAGTCAAAACCGGGGCACTTGTCAATCTATCTTTCAACTCTTGGAAATTCTTCTCACAGGCGTCAGACCAAACAAACTTCTCTTCTTTCCTGGTCAACTTAGTCATAGGAGCAGCCAACCGAGAAAAGTTCTCAATAAACCTTCGGTAGTAACCCGCCAATCCAAGAAAACTTCTTATTTCCGTTATCGACTTCGGTCTCTCCCAATCAGCCACAGACTTGGACCTTTTCGGGATCGACACGAATACCTTTGGCTGAAACTACATGACCAAGGAATACCACTCTCTTAAGCCAGAAATCACACTTGCTAAACTTAGCGAACAACTTCTTTTCCCGCAACCTTTGCAAAGTGAAACTTAGATGACTCGCATGCTCTTCTTCGCTCTTCGAATAGATCAAGATGTCATCAATGAAAACAATCACAAACTTATCAAGCACATCATGAAATACTCGGTTCATGAGGTCCATGAACACCGCAGGAGCATTGGTCAATCCGAAGGGCATGACTCTAAACTCATAGTGACCATACCGCGTTCGGAAAGCTGTCTTGAAGATATCACTAGACTTCACTTTCAATTGGTGATATCCGGACCTTAAGTCAATCTTTGAGAACACAACTGCACCCTTCAACCGATCGAAGAGATCATCGATTACGGGCAGCGGATATCTATTCTTGATAGTCAACTTATTCAACTCACGGTAGTCGATGCACAAGCGCATACTACCGTCTTTCTTCTTGACGAACAAGACCGGAGCTCCCCAAGGTGACACACTAGGCTGTACGAAACCTCTATCAATGAGCTCATTCAACTGATTTTGCAACTCTTTTAACTCAGTAGGAGCCATACTATACGGAGCTTTAGATACCGGAGCAGCACCAGGGACGAGATCAATAGAAAATTCGACATCTTTGTCCGGAGGCACTCACGATAGATCATCGGGGAAGACATCAACAAAGTCGCAGACAACTCGACTTCATCGACTCTTTTCTCCACTATACCCTTGCCTTCGGATGAAGCATCATCCACTAGGGCATAGACTTGCATCGGTCCGAGACAGCACCTTCTTACAAACCCTTCTCTTTTCACCCGAAATTCAAAGACCGGACTTCCACAAATATGGAACTGAATCTTCTTTGAGGAACAAAGGAACACAGCTTTGTGGGCTGTCAACCAATCGATTCCCAAAATAACATCGAAGTCCTTCATGTCAAGAATCACAAAATTGGCTTCCAAGTTCTTCTCACCAATCAACACGGGACATTTAGATAACCCCTTATCTAGTTTCACAACAGGACCAGTAGGTGTACTAATCAATAACCAACTAGACAACTTCTCGGGGATTAGGTTAGTCTTCTTGATGAATGCGAGATGACATGAACGAATGAGATGCACCCGTATCAAATAAGACAAATGCAGAAATAGAAGCGACTAACAATGTACACCTGTAATCACATCATGGCTTGGATCCTGCTCGATCTTTGGAAATACTGAAAACTCTACCGAGAGGGAGGAGCAGGAGCACTCTTCACCACCGGGGCAGGCTGCTTTGGGCGGGCCGCCGGACAGAGCACGAGCAAAATGACCAGCTTGCTTGCGGTAGAAGCAAACAGGATTGCTTTGGATCCAACGGGGGTGGCTGCAACAGAGGGCTTCGAACAAAAGGCCTTGCACTTGCACTTGCACTTGCTGGTGGTCGGTTTCCGCCATCTTTGTTTAAACCGGCCGGGCTGCTGAAAACCCGTGTTCGACCTACACTCTTAGCACGAAAGGTAGGAGTGGGGTAGGGTGTAGGTCTCACAAAACGACGGTCATTGCGATCCACCAAACCAGAATTCCTTGACTGCCAAGGCTTTTGCACACGAGCACTTTCCTTCTCTGTTTCTTCCAACTTCTTCGAGTTCTGCACCACTTGAGCATAGCTCACTATAGGCTGGACTGTGAGGTAAGCTTTAATGGCGGGCGCGAGTCCTTTGAAGAACTTCTTTGCTTTGGCGAGGTCTTCCTTCAAAGAATCGGAGCAAAGAAATGAAGCTCCTCGAACTTCTGTTGGTACTCCAACACGAGACAAAGTTCCTTGAGTCGGAATCATAAACTCAGCTTCCTTCGCATCCTTCACCGCCTCGGGAAAGTAGTTCATACAAAAAGCCTCTTTGAATAACTCCCAAGTTACAACTCCTGCATGCAAACCTTCCAAAAACGGGACGAGTGGAAATCCACCATGCATCAGCTTCTTGTTGCAACCTACGCTCGGCAAACAAAATCTTCGAGCTTCCGAGCATTGCGGATGTCGGAAAGCCTTCTCCAACTCACGAAGCCACTTGTTAGGAAACAAGGGGTCCTTGGTAACTCCGAGTAAAAGTGGGTACTTGCATCTTGAGAAAACTCTCCATCAAGCGAGTATGAGGAGTTCCGGCTAAACCTCCCGCATTCGGGACTGCGGCATGAGGATTCACATTAGCACCAGCCCGGGTCTCATTATGCGAGTCATGAAACCCACCAACATCTGGTTGAACCGAGCTGCTTGCTGCTTGCATCATATTGCCCATAATATTGGCAATATCTCTCCGAAACTTCCAACATTCGGGGCACCGGGGATCTCATGAGTACCCCGATCAGCATTTGGTATCTCACCACCTCCATGAGGTACTTCACCACCTCCCCGAGGTACTTCACCACCTCCATGACCACTTTGGATTCACCACGCCCACTTCTCGGAGTAACCATTACGCAAAACCGAGAACATCAAAATACCGAATTTCGAAGATTCAACATAAACCACAAGTCCAAATGATTTGAAAACTTAAATCATGCTCAAATATATCCATATAGTCATCAAACAATATTCCATAAGGCAAAAATCACATTTTCCAAAAATTCAACAGCAAAAGAGGTCACTGTGACCATTGGTCGAGTGATTGGTCGAGTGACCCAGTCGACCAATGAGTCGACCAATGAAGACAGAATGCGAAAATTCGCATTATAAGCCTCATTTCCACATTCCAACCTCATTCTAACTTCTTCCAAAGGTGAGAGAGCTCTAGGGAAAATCTCCAAGAGTTCCCACAAGTGTTCTTGAGGTGATTTAGTGCTTCAACAACAACACCACAACACACCATCTTCACAAACAAGGTAAATCTCTCATTCTTTCTTCCATTTTCATCTTCTCATGCTTGCATTTCAATAAAACCATGCTTTACTTGTATCCAATGCTAGAAATCATGCTTAGGAATGCTTAGAAACATATTCCCTAGGTTTTAAACACAATGCCATGCATTGACAACAAGTTTTAACACATTGGTGCTCATCTCGCGAAGTTTTATACCGAAATCGATATCTTTAGAAAAATTTCGTTTTCTCTCAAACCGCTTGAAATTTTCGCACGAGATCAAATGCTACATGCTCAAGATGACATTGTAGATAGGTCCATACAATTTGATTTAACCAATTTCAACTTTTCAAAAATCCAATTTTGACCTAAATTGCAAAATCCCCAAATTTCCTTCTTGCTGAATTTTTCGCTTTAATCCAAGTTTTCGATCGATTTTCACCAAAACAACTTCATAGACATGAAATTCCAAGTATTGCGCACATGCTAGTATGTTCAAATCAAATTTCCCCCAAATTTGAAATTTTCCAAAAAATTACGAAAATACCCTTTTGGCTCAAATCTTAAAATAGCACTAATTGGAATTGTCTCTTGTCTCTTTCACAGATACACCATGCAGAGGGGAGGACGAGGAGGAGGTAGAGGTCGTGGTCGCATCGTAGGTGCTCTTAGGGGCAGAGGTCAGGTTCCTTTCGAGCCTAGAGAGGAGGTTAGGAGACCGGACATGTTTGACACACCTCAGGCCGAGTTCCTGTACGAGGCCTACTTCAGCTATTGTAACATCGAGATGGGGCGTCTACTTCACTTACGCCAGCTCAGAGCCTTTAGGATTCGGCAGAGGTTCGACACTTTACAGTGGACTCATCTCTTCACCGAGGACTTGCCGGTATACCCGGAGCTACTGAGGTTGTTCTTCAGCAACCTTACTTACCGAGAGGAGGCTCGAGGCCGGGGACATCCACTCGGACTTATCCTCGGGAGCGGGGGTCTTCCCGGACTCGGATTCGCTTCTCTACCCGGACAACGGCTGAGATCTTGCGGGTTCCTTACTATCCACAGCAGTGTGTGTGGATACCTGCAGGAGCAGATCCGGACAGCCATCTCGATGCCGTACGAGCTTCGCGAGATATGCTCTACGCTATGGGATAGCCGTCGATGCTACACACCGTGGACTAGCGGACGGATGACGGGTTCTGCACGTATTATCGGTCGCATAGTCGGCCGAAACATCATGCCGAAGCCGGACATCACCATCGGGTCACGGTGATGGAGGCCTTAGTCATCTACCGTATCTACATGGGCTTCGAGATCGATCTCTCCTACATCATTCAGCAGGTCATGCTTTGGACTTAGTTCTGCGGCCTAGCATGCGGAACCTTTGCTATGGGAGGCTTCGACTTTGATCTTCGGGCATTTCGGGGTGAGTTTCGAGGATACACCGATGGACACTAGATCACGGGGATACCCCATTGGGACTCGGACCATTCGACGGATGAGACTACATCGGTTAGAGAGATCTCCTGGTCCGGAGGGTGAGGATGATGATGAATCGGAGGATGAGGATCGGGGATCGAGAGGATGGAGGAGAGGATATCGGTCCCGATAGTGATGATCAGGCCGGAGATGATACTGAGATATGCGCGAGGCTGAGCTCGTGCATCACGAGTTTCCTTCATCACACTTCGAGGTAGGTGGCCCTTCACATGCGGTTCCGGAGACTTCGGATCTTGGTGCACGAGATGAGATCGATGACTTCCATGCTAGAGAGGATGGAGGTCGGACAGAGCAGATGTACGAGAGGATGGAGTCACGACGGGATAGGATAGAGCATCGGGTGACTCAGCTAGCGAGAGGAGTTCGAGCATACGAGAGATCGGAGTAGATCACCTAGATAGACTGTACCTTAGGATTTTCCATTTATGCATTTCAGATATAATCCTTGTAAAAACTTTTGAAATTAATGAAGTTCATTTTGTTTCTCTTTAATTATTGTATGTTATGCACCTTTCTTTTCCTTGCATTAGTGTCATTTGTTCAAGTATAATTATGGTATGTTATTCAGAAATGTTCGTTATGCCTCAAAGGTCAAATTTCTAATTCGGTGTTCTATTATTCACTTCTAAGAGTAGAAGAGTCATTTCAGATCAATGACTCGGGAATGTTCAGTTGTTGTCTTTTGTGGTTAGGATCTCCTCGAACCTTGGGCTCCCGATACCAATCATCACGCCCTCCCGGCCGGTACCCTATCCGCATACCCGAGAGTGTGATCCACAGCCCAAAGATCAGGTATCGAGTGATCAACCTCCCACATAAACAATAACATAATCATGAACAATCATAACAAGAGTGCGGAAGAAAAATCATAGATCCAATAATAAAAAAATGAATCATAAACGAATCAGAATAATAGATATAGTCAGAGTATCAAACAGATAAGTAAAGTGAAGCAAAAATCCCACTTTACATCCAACGGAAAAGTAGCTCTAAAGAATAAACTAGACAAAATCTAATCCCAGTAGCAAGTACATTGGGTGACTAAATTATTCTCCACTTTATAGACAACATCCTTGTAAGTGTAAATCTCATAAATAGCACAAGGACGCTTCCACTCAATGGTCGGACTAAGCATCGTACGGAGCATAACCACTCGCGGGATCTTCAGAGTAATTGTGGTAACCGCAATCACCTTCCCCGGAGATATGTCTCTTCGCTTTGCGCTTCTTCATAGGGACCGTCATAGTACTCAAGACTGCAAGATAGTCTAACAACATTGTACAATAAAGGAATGAGTTTCAAAGAAACTCAGTAAGGCAGTTAAAATCCATAATAACATAAATGGCAGGATTCCAGAACAAACATAAATGCAATATGATATGAGACAAGCAATGAATGAATGAATCTAACTCTATGTATGCTGGTCTCTATTGGCAGACATGCTTTAAGTCATAGCACCGTACTTCTTTAGGAAAGTCCACTCACATCCTCAACCATTTAAGATATCTTGGATTCTCTCACGGATCATTTCACCGGTCTTGAGCAGCCGATTGGTAATGGGTCCTTCATCCCTCAGGACAAACCATGGCAGGGGGTTAGGTCAACACACTCTCTCACAACCATTTGGTATAAGTACTTGGCGCATGTCGGGGTAAAACCTAGCCAAATGCAAGTCTTCTACTTGGTTACATCAAGTCGGATCCAGATACTTCCATTCCTCGTCCCTGACGATCCTTTCCGGTATCCTTCACACTAGAGTCAGCGTATCCTATGGCACCGACCAACTCGGACTACGGACTCATCAACCCTATTGATCATCCACATATGGTAAACGGGAAGCTCTCACGTCCTCTCACGGGTTGGTTACCGGTCTTAAGCGCCCGTGAGCCCAAGTCTAACCATATGCAACCCTACCAATAAATGGCCCCCACAATGTGATTCCTGTCCTCTCACGGGTTGGTTACCGGTCTTGAGCGCCCATGAATCCCCATTGCTACCACGGGTCGTTCGGTCTCAATACCCCTCCGATTAGGGTCGACATAACAGGACATCCTAGCCAAACACTACTAGACAATCCTAGGTATGTCATCCAACAGTTTAGGAAGGTGTCCAGAGGGCATCTCCGGAAACATCCCATAATATTCCCGTAGTAGTCCAAGGACAGAAGTGTCGAAAGGACACCTCTCCTTTCCAAACCATACGTAAGCATACACATGCATCAATTCATATCATCACATATATGGTAACTACATATATGGAAAGAAATCGATAATTACAATCACTTGTATAACATTGGTAAGTAAATCATACATGAATCAATTCAATATGAATAAGTAATGCTACCGTAATCAAAGTTATGCAACAGTAGTATATCATTGTAAGAATCTAATTTAGGAAACATATTAATGATATTCAAATATAGAAACTAGATTCATGCTATCTATGTAATTAAGGAAATAACCATCCTTACCTTTTATAACTCGCAAAGGAATCCTAAGAAATCAAGTAAGATCTTGGCAAACTTGAGAAGAAGGTCCTAAACAAGTATATACAACATATTAGGAAAGATCCCTAACAGAAAAGATATCAAAACATCCGAAACGGACCAAATCTGGAGTTCTTGTACTCATTGGTCGAGGATTGGTCGAGTGGTCCGGTCGACCAATCAGTCGACCAATGCGAGACGATAGCCTATAAAATCAGAGTTTTAAGATATGAAATCCGAATTTGGTGGTTCAAAAGGGTACTAATCAAGGGGTAGACTACATCAGTAGTACTCTAACATATAGGGGACCTCAAAACACTAATCCAAACAAGGTATCAAGATCCAAATTAGGAAACAAAAAGTTACCATATTTAACTCAAACATGGATCTTGATGAATTTGAAATAGAAAACAAAGACAAGAACAATAGGAGGATGGATCATTGCTTTCGGTAATGAAAACATGAAAACATACATAGGTCTTCATGGAATAAGGCTTAGAAGCATAAATCTAAATAAGGAAATAAAACCTACTATATATGTAACTATCATGCATCATGAAGAACACATAGTAAGGTAGAAGAGAACAACTAGAATTCTATGGATTATGGATCATGGAAAGAAAACACAACCATTAACCACTAACATGATCAATAAAAGAAGATCCAAAGAGATCAGAATTCAGATTAGAAGATTAACAGAGATTAAATCATGGTTTGATCATGAATCCTTCAAAAGCTTGCAATGATCATGGTTAAGACCATTGTTCTAGCCTTAAATCCTTAGGATGATCATGAGAACATGTTCAGAGATGTTTGCAACAGAGGATGCAGCATCTCTTCTACTGTCTCAACTCAAAAAGGAAAGAAAAACAAAGATGGAGGAGAAGAAGAGAGAGTAGACATACCTTTTGATGCAAAAAGAAGAGTTCCGACGAAGATCCGTCAAGAAAACACCAAGGATGCAAGAGAGATGACTTGCAGAGGTCTTTGGTTCGTTCCAGAGGGTTTGGAGGCAGCAAATACGAAGTGGACTCGAGGTTGGACTTAAATAGAGCAAGAACAACCTAATTGCCAAAGACAAGACTCATTGGTCGAGTGGATTGGTCGACTGGTCCGATCGACCAATCGATCGACCAATGCGAGAAACAAGACCAAAACAGGGAATTGAAGGTCCAGATCAAATCCAAACCTAAAGGGGTTTTGCACACAAGTCAAGTGACTTACCTAATAGGTAGAAATGCCTTCAAACCAAGATAGAGAGCACTCCAAGTCCATCAACTAATTAGATCTTCATCAGGATTCAGTTTCCATAAATAGAACCTCATCATCAACCTTCATGGATTCAAAGCCAGACACCAAGTCCTCTACCGGGATGGCCCAAAGCTGACTTCTTACTTTACTTCGGGTCATCGGACCTACAAACAACAAGGTTTCCGGGTCAAGGTTAGGGCTGGGTTTCACAGCAACTCTCCCTGTCAAACATTGTACATCCCGAACGGTTTTGGGAGCCTCCATATCAATCAGAGCTTGTATTTTGGCAGGATTTGCCTCAATTCCCCTCTGTGATACCATGAAACCCAAGAATTTGCCCGAGGAGACTCCAAAGGCACATTTTTCGGGGTTCAACTTCATTTGATGTTTCCGCAGTACTGAGAAAACCTCAGTCAAATCTGCAATGTGATTTGCTTTTGTAAAGCTTTTCACCAGCATGTTGTCAACATATGCTTCAACGTTCTTTCCTATCAGCTCTTTGAAAATCTTGTTGACGGCCCTCTGATATGTTGCTCCTGCATTTTTCAGGCCAAAAGGCATGACCTTGTAATAATAGCTTTCACGATCAGTCATAAAAGCCGTATATTTCTCATCTTCCTTATTCATAAGGATCTGATTATACCCCGAGTAGGCATCCATGAAACTTAAAGTTTCATACCTGCAGATAGCATCTATCAAGAGGTCAATCCGAGGCAACGGGTAACAATCTTTTGGGCAAGCTTTGTTTAGATCCGTGTAGTCCGTACACATCCTCCACTTCCCATTCGCCTTTTTCACCATCACCACGTTGGCCAACCAAGTTGGGCACTCGATTGGTTCTATGAAACCAGAATTCTTAAGTTTTTTAACTTCATTCCGAACGGCTTCATATTTTTCAATAGAGAAATTTCTTCTTTTTCGTATCACTTGGTTTCGCCTTAGGGTCTATCCGAGTTTGTGCTCTGCAATGGCCCGATCGATCCCGAGCATGTCCTCGGCAGACCACGCGAATACATCTTTATTCGTTGAAGAAATAACTTCAATTCATCTTAAAATTCTTCCAGCTGTTCAGACCCGACATAAGTAATCTTTTTCGTATCCTCGGTACACAGCTGGATTTGCTCTAGTTTCTCCACTGGTTCGGGCCTTTGCATTTCTGTCTCTTCCCGATCATCTCGAACTTCTATGGGGAGGGCAGTAACCTTCTTCGGACCCTCCTTGTCTTTTAAATAGGCAACATAACACCGCCGAGAGATCTTCGGTCGGAGGAGACTTGACCGATTCCCATATCAGTCGGGAATTTTATCTTCAGGTGCTTTGTCGAAACAATAGCACCTATCTTGGATAAAGATGGTCGCCCAAGAATCATATTATAGGCTGGTAGTTCTCGAACCACCAGAAAGTTGATTCGGACAGTTGTTTCTTTGGGAAAACTTCCAATGGAAAGATCCAACTGAACCGATCAAAGCCATATAGGTGTGTTGATGAAGGTTTCATCAAATCTTGATCCACCTTCAATTTTTGATACACTTCGTAAGAAATTAGGTCAGCTGCAGACTCGTATCAATCAATACTCTATGCACTTCCCGCCGTGCAATCTCTACCTTGATGACTATAGCATCATCATGAGGTAAACAAACATCTCTCTCGTCTTCTTCGCTAAAGGTGATAGAATCTTCACCATTCAGCTTCTTCCGCTTCTGCGCCTCTCCGTCTCCAACAAATTTGGATTTGGTTTTTAAACTCCGGAATGATTCAGGCTCTGGACCCCCGAAGATGGTAAGGATCGGTGACCGAGTAGCAGCTTCAATCACCTCCTTGCCTTTTTTGGACTTCGGGGCCTCCCTTGATCGTTCGAACCGACCGAATGATTCCTTTTAGGGGCAGCCGCACGTGGCCCGCGTGGCTCCTCCCTTCTTCTCGCTAACAAAACTGGATAGATGTCCCCGAGATATCAATCTCTCAATATCCGCCTTCGGATGACGACGATCATTAGTGTAATGACCATAGTCCTTGTGGAATCGGCAATACTTTTCCCGATCCCGCTGCTCTCCGGGTTTCAAAAGAATTTTAGGTGGCCACTTCAAAATATTTTTTCTTTTGAGGATATTCGGAATATCGGCCCGAGGAGCATTCAATGGAGTGTACTCACTTCTGCCGGGGGATCTTTGGCGCCAAGGTTGGGATCTTCCAACCCGATCACGAACATTCTTCTTTGGCTTCGCTTCGCTCGAGAGCCTTTTGTTCCTTATTGGAGATTTTATTATCTCCTTGGCGCGCATCTAGAATCTCCATGACTTCAGCCTCGCTTCGGCATCTCTCGTACCAACTCGGCATAAGTCGTGGGTATATCATGTAGTAATAACTCCAGGAGTTTCCGATTTGTGAGTCCTGTGAATAGAGCGATTACGGCTACTGTTCATCCAAGTTTTCTATCTCCATCGTCACTTTGTTGAATCTTTTTAGAAACTCTCTGATCGATTTGTTCTTTCCCTGTTTGACAGTAAACAAGGTTTCTTCCGTTTTCTTGACCTGTATCCCACTCTGGAATCGCCCTATGAATTGGCGCGCCAATTCGTCAAAGTTTACGATCCTTCCGAGAGGGGAGGTTAGAAAACCACTTTTGTCTGCTCCGAGTTAGAGATGAACCAAAAACCCGCATAAAATTTCATCGAATTACCCGAAACCGCCATGGTCTCGTTGGTAATAGCCAATGTGAGCTGTTGGATCTCCGGAGCCATCGAATGTTGAGAAGGTAGGCAAACGAAAGTTATGGGGAAACCGATATCCCGCGATTGGCTCAGCAAAAGGAGTCTTTTGAATGACTGAGTAAATATCCTCAGTTATTCTTCCCTTAGCCAATTGCCCTAACTTCTCATTGATGTTGGCCAATTCTTGACCAATCTGGGTCGGGTGATCTTCAGCAATACGATCACGACCTCAATTAACACGATCATCACGTGCTACTCGATCATCACGAACAGCCCGTCCTTCACGAACGTTTCTCTCGTCACGAATCGCTCGATCATCACGAACGGTTCTTCGACGGTGGGTGAGTGAGTTCTCACCCCAGAATCCAATCTTGTATTTGAATCGGTTGTACTCTCTTGCGGTCTATCGAACCGATCGCCTCGCCTTAGTTGATCATCAATCCTCCGAAGTCCTCGATCTCCTTCACGAAAATTCTGATCAACATTCCGGTCTTCAGCCATTCTTTGGTCACGTGGCAATGCACGTCTCCCCGAATCGTGTTGATCAGGCTCTTGTGGTAAAACTACTCGTCTGGTGAGCAAGCGGAGTGCTTGGCTCACCTCCAAGAGTTGAATCTTTACCTGATCCAATTGATCTTGGATTGTATCAGGAGGATTACGTCCTCCCTGGCCTTTATCCACTTCGATAGGATTTTGGCTTTCCTGGGGAATATCTGGATTATTCACCCCAGGTATCTGAACACCGGAATTGCGTTGTGCAGCGGCTGCTGATCTAGTCACCATGGCTTTTTCAAGTCTTTCCCACACGACGGCGCCAAATGATGCGTCCAAAATCTGCTCAGCCCTTGGATCTCCACGTAGTGTCTCGCAAAACAAAAGCGTCGAGATGTGGCCCGACCGCTGGGGTCGGGAGTCCACCTCCGAAGGCTAAGTCGGTTGATGAACTTAATCACAAACGGCTCTGCTAGAAGCACGAGCTAATGAATGAAGAAACGGGAAAGGTGATCTAGATAGCAGGACGCTGATAGTTGAGGTCTATCAGTATGTATCTGAACCTGAGTCTCAGATAGTATTCTCCTTGATCGATTGATCCGTCCCCCACCTTGTATGGTAGTGAGGTTTATATATAGTGTACCTTCGAATCTCCTTCGTTGGATGCACTCGAGCCTTCTTCGGGTAGTCGTTGGATCTTATCAATAAGATCCGTTGAGCGATAGACTTCTACTAGTTTGGGCTAGTAGAGGACTCCTGAGATAACCGTTAGGTTATGCGATAGTTATCCCTTTGATGATGATTATCCGCAGCCGTCCGTTTGAGTCTGCTGTCATCAGGGTGATTACCCTAATCCATAAGTAAGATTAGGGCACGCTTGCAGCAGAATAATCTTTCTTCTTCAGCAAGCCATCTTCTGGATCCGGTTCGCTTGGGAGCGATTCGGTTTTCTCCGTCTCGACCGGGGTCGATGGTCGGACCAGGTATGAACCCGGTCTGATCATAAACTCTCCATATCAGATCTACAAAACAATCGTCAGATGTGGCCTGACCGTGGGGGTCGGGAGTCCACCTCCGATGGCTAAGTCAGTTAATGAACTGATCACAAAGTCTCTGACTAGTTGCAGAGCTAAAGTATGAATACGATAACTGGGAATACGATTCAGATACCTTCTTCGTATGTAGGTTCTGTCTTATATAGAGTTTACCTCTTTATCCTGTCCGTTGAACTCGTACGTGCCTTCTTCTGGTGACCGTCAGATCTTGACGGTTAGACGCATTAGTGGGGTAATGGACAACTTCCCTTGATGCTAGGGTGTGGTAGTTATCCGAGTTGGCATGATCGTCCGCTCACGTGAGTGTTGATAATCGTCTCTTTGACAGGTTATTCATCTTGAGAATCTCGGACTCCTGTTTGTCTGTTGATCGTGTAAGGTTTCTTCCTTAACACGCCATCTCCAAACCCGGTTCGCTCGAACCTGAATCAGTAGGTTCGCCCCCGATCGGGGTTGAGAGTTGAACCAAGGACGGACCGGGTTCAACAATATTTTTTCCCGTATCACAAAGTAAATTGTAAATTTTAATGATAATAAAGTTATGCAATCAATCCACAAGACAAGTATTTTATAGTGGTTCGACTTTGTAAGTGTACGTCCACTCCTCTCTTGGCCTCAAAAGAGTATTTCACTAGTGGTTCTCTTTCAATATAATGGGTAGAGATCAAACCCTTTACAATCTATGTTCAATAAGGCAAGAGCATCCTCTATCAATTCTAATCAACCTAGACTAAAATTGAACAACAATACAAGTTGAAGAATTAGAAGATATTACCTAATAAGGGGTGTGACACTTTATCCCTTGTGAGTATGATACAATGAAATAAATGCTCAATGGAAGAGATACATCACTAATGGAGTGCCAATAACCTTCAATCACTCCAAGCTTTACTCCAATAAGCTTGTTTGGCAACTTTGGAATGTCCTTCAAAGTTAGGTGAAGTTAGAAGCCAAATGATCAAGGCTTATTCACCAATTTGAGAGTTTTGAGAGTTGTGAGATAGTAAATACTCAATAGGCAAGATAGAGCCTCTCAAATGGGGGTAGTTGGGCTTATAAATATGGCACTCAATTGCTTAGCTCAATCTCCTAATGGATAGAAATTATAGTATTGGACAATCACAACTTAATGCAGACAATAGTAATTTGTGTTTGTTATCATCAAAATTAATGGAGGCTGATGTGGCAATGTTGACATGACATTTCCCAACAAAAATGAAAGCATTTGAGGTTTTTTATACCGTTAACAATATTCCAATTCTAGTGCATAAGAAAAATTAGATCTAACGCCTTTATAAATTCTAGGATATCCCCATCATGCAATTCAAAAAAGGATTCAATCCAACGGTTGAAATTCTCTCAAAAAAGATTATGATCCTACGGAACTAATTCGATGATGATCGACCTTGACATTCCATCAGATTCTCAATCAATGGCAATAGTAGGGCACACCTGAACGATAGGGATTTAATGACTATTTGATTTTAAAACTGTCATAATGACGTGATCAGGGACATGGCCATGTGGCCATAGAGGAAGGGCTCTTAAAGAACGTGCTCTACGAATGGTCATGTCGCTCTTCAATGTGCTGCCTGCGCAATCCACAATGTTGATCGAGCAGAACCAATACAAGTCCTATTCGACCAAAGTAGAGCGAGTTCAACTAGTCTTTTGGTTGAGCATCAAGCTGGTACCAAATGGCTGGGGGCTTATGATATGGGTGATTCATAATAGACCAGTTCGGGTGGAACTATGGTGAACCAGACTGATCAGAACCTTGGTCTAACCACAAACGAATTAGAGCCTGGATTAGACTCCACCACAAAAATACAAGTAATACTCTACCAGTGGATGACAGTTTGGTTGTATTTGGGGGATTCACATCCTCTGTAATTCCCTTCCCTACAATTCCCTCATAGGATTGTGCCATGTGGCATTTAAGTAATCCAAAGGTTACCCAATAAACTAGAGTTTAAATAAAATTTAAATTTATGGGTGGGTTTAAATAAAATTCAAATTTATTTTAAATTAGATAACCGTTGGATTACTTGAATGCCACATGGCACAATCTTATGAGGGAATTACAGGGAATTGTAGAGAAAGGAATTACAGAGGATGTGAATCCGTATTTGGGGGGTGTTAAGAACAATCATAGTGTTCAAGTCAAACTCCATCACCGCCCAGGTCATGGTAGTCGTTCTTAATTAATAAATATCTATACTTTCATCATTAAAAGGTATGTATTCTTGAGTTATTCCGACTAGAATCGAGATCTACAATTTCATTTCTTCATCTAAAGCTATATGCTTCACTAACTTGATTGTTGGAGGCGATACTTGACCAAGCCGGTCGAGCACGTTTATGCAAGTTAGTTCACTTGCGTTGCTGAGCAGGATTTTGGAGCAACAATATTAATGGTAGAAATTTTATAATTATTATTCAGGCATTCCAAATGTTAAATTCTTGCTCCGCCTCTGTTTAGAGATGCTTGAATTTTATAATTTAGATTATAGATTCAGTTTCCCTAATTCTGTATTCACACATGACACAACAGTGACATCATTTGTATTTCCCGAAAAAGCCAAAACTAGCTCTCTATTTATTAATGCTGCTTAATGTTGTATCTCTGCTTATCTGTAAGAAGCTATACTATTGAATTTATACCTATGCTGATTTCGACAAAAAAAATAAAAAAAAATAAAAAAAAACCCATCCCGATTACTGTTGGAAAGAAGGTTCCGTATGGGATCCATATTGATGTTCTTTTTTGATATCAGGAATGAAATTGAATGATTGCAAAGGTAATAGCCTAAGGGACCTACCGGATTGTCTAAATCCTAAACTTTGAAGTGCGTTTTCTTATTCATTGTTCATATTTCATTCCTTCTATTTTTGGAAGATAATAAATAAACAATTGCTTTAAAAAATTAAGAAAAAAAAACACCTTATCTAGTAATGGTATCCACTGTCTAGAAAGAATTTTCCTTTTCATATTGATGCGTCCAAAATCTGCTTAGCCCTTAGATCACCTGATAATGACCTGTAAAACAATCGTTAGATGTGGCCCGACCGTCGGGGTCGGGAGTCAACCTCCGATGGCTAAATCAGTTAATGAAATGATCACAAAGGCTCTGACTAATTGCAGAGCTAAAGTAATAATACGATAATTGAGAATAAGATTCAGATACCTTCTTTGCACGTGGGTTTCCGTTGAACTCGTACGTGCTTTCTTTTAATGACCGTAAGATCTTGACGGTTATGTCCGTTAGTGAGTGGGATAATGGATAACCTCCCCTGGTTGCACGATTTTGAAATTAGGGCATGGTGGCTATCCGAGTTGGCACGATCGTCCACTCCCGTGAGGTGTTGATAACCGTCTCTTTGACGGGTTATTCATCCTGAGAATTTCGGAGTCGTGCTTGCTTGTTGACCATACTTGGTTTCTTCCTGAAAACGCCATCTTCGAACCCGGTTCGCCCGAACCTAACTTGGTTGGTTCGTCTCCTACCGAGGTTGATGGCTAAACCAAGGACAGACCTGGTTCAGCGATATTTTTCCCGTATCACGAGCCCCGCCAGACAAGCGTTCGGGAACGCCGAGGGCTTGGTATGATTATACCGAATGTGAAAACCGAACAAGGAACCTGAACGATTGCTTGTCCTCATAAATGTCAAGTCGCATTTAATGCTGTTGTGTCATCACTCTCCTCGAGTTACGTGAACATCTTCAGCTTTTATGCGGGATTTGCCACGTGTCTGCCACAACCAAAACCATCATTGCTTTTAACTCCAAACGACAGTTCCTCAAAATGTCAACTTCGATTCGATTCACTTTTGCCTTTTCGAATCGTCGCCCAATCGCGATCATCAATCTGGATTGATCTTGATCATACACGTGTCCGCCGACTGGCTTATTTAAAACTGCCTGTTACTTTTTAAATTTCATTCTCGTCTGCAACTTGAAAACTCGTCGTCATCTTCTCTGTGCCCTAATTGCCTTTCTGCTCCAAGCCTCTTACTCCAGCGAACAAGTAAGTTTATTAACTTTCTTGCTCTCTTTGCTTGCTTTAGTTACTCATTTTACTTTCGCATTTGTTTCTTTTCTGATTTAAAAACCACAGTCAGACTTCTCTTTGCAATGGGAAGCGGTAAAACCTTTGACAAGGGCTCCCCTAAACGTTATGTCGATCGGGTGATTCCGGTGGCGAGACCAATGTTTCTGCTTCTGGCGAACAATCATATAATGAAGAACAGAGACTAATTAAGGTTTGGTGCGAGTTTGATGAAGTAAGCCAAAGGAAAGAGATTGAGGTTCCGACCCTTCCTCTCTATTCCAAGACCTCTAAACCTTCGAAGGCGCCTGCCAAGGCCCCTCGGCAATCTAAGAGATCCAAAGAAGATCCAAGTTCTTATGTCTCTAATATACCGATGCCGAGTTCACTTTGACATTTCAACATTTTGAATTTCCTTCCAATTATTTTCTTCGACTCCCCAATCCTGATGAGAGAGCCAACTCGAATCTTTTTGACAAATTTTCGTTGTATCTGGACACTCTAGAGAGTGGAGTCCGGTTTCCCTTTTTCAATCCTTTGTTTTCTACCGTTTTGAATCATTGGGAGATTTGTCCTGGAATGTTTCTCCCCAATAGATGGCATTATATTGTCGGCTTCCTTGGTTTGTGCTTCGAACTTAGCATTAAACCCTCCCTTGCTCTTTTAGTACATTTCTATGCTCTTTCTCCATCCCACCCTCCAAGTTGGGTTTTTCTGTCCAAGCATAACAAGATTCAGCTTGGATGGTCGGGCAGTATCTTAGCCAGGGGCACTTGTCCCTCTAACCATAAAGGGTGGCACCATCAGTATTTTTTCAGCCGAGTGCCCCAAAAAGATTTGAACTTCCTGATCGGTTGGAAACGGCTTGATTCCTACACCGAGGCTAATCGCGTTCTTCCGTTGAACGACGCCAAACAAGTTGCTGCAAAAAAAATCAAGTCAATTCCATGGTTCCAAGAGATTCATGGTTTGGAGATGGAATACACAAACTGTCCTTCAAGATCTGGGGCTGGATAAGTGTGAACTTTCTGATCTTCATGTTTTTCCCTATCATTATATCATTTCCTTGAGATCTCTAACTCCATCTTTTTTGTAGTGCCTCCCAGAGTTAACCCAGACGCCATCCTGGCCAATGTGGCTAAGGGAGTTGAGGCCGTAGAGAAAAGGTCTTCTCGTATAGTAACAAAGGCTCAGAGAGCTGCTGCTGAGAAAACTGCCTCCCCCACCCCGAAGCAGCCCACTCGGAGCTTAAGGATTCCAAGACCCGTGGGTGAAGGCTCGGGGAAAGGAAAGAAACCTGCCGAGGAGGATGAGGTCGTCCCTCCTCTTGTCCGAACCAAGAGGAGGCATGACCCTATCGACACCACTATCCCGAAGAAGCAAAAGAAGACTCAGGGATCGGAGGAGGTCTTTGTTCCCCAATGGACTTTGAGTGCATCCGATCGGGTTACGATAGATCCTAAGAAAGCCTCCGAGTGGAGTTCACTTTGTTTGATGCCCGCCGACCGTCAAGCCTTCAAGTCCCTTAGTGACGATGCCTTTGTTAGTACTTCTACCAGGTAACTGTCTTTTCTGGTTTGCTGACTTCTTCGTTACAGTATCCTTCAGAGTTTTTTGACAATTTTCCATCTTATCAGGACTGCTATGGAGAACTTCTATCAACAAATTGAGGCCTTGAACCAAATAGGCCACATCTTCTCCCGACTTCAATATTATGAGGAGCAGATGAGGTTGGCGGACTCAGATTTTGCTCGATTGAAGAAAGAAGTGGCCGCACTTGAAGAAGAAAACTCCTCGATCGGGCGTCTTAAGAAAGATCTCGATCTGGCCAACAGCCGCATTGGAGCCTTAACTCGTGAGTCAAAGAAATTGAAGGGATTGTTGCTGATCTTGGCAGGAGGGTCAAAACCCTGACCAAGGAAAAAGAAGATCTTTAGCAAATGGTTCTTCCCTCCAAGCCCGAACACCTTTCCCATGATCTTTGGAAGGCATGTATTCGTAAATACTTGAACAATGTTCCCTTCAGCAAACGGATGCTCCCCTACAACACTCAGGCCTACTGGGAGGGACAAAATGATGTGTGGGAGGCCATTCTTTCGGCTGATCCTTCGTTTGACACTTCTTCTTTCAGGAAAGTTTGTCACCTCGAAATTTTGATAGGCTGAAGATACCTCTTCCCTAGTGGGCCCAAGAAGATGATGATCCCTATCCATCCGATCCTGATCTTGATGCCTACCTTAGTGACTCTCTACCCCTTCTCGAAACTGAGGCAGTTGGCGAGAATCAGGACCCTCAAGAGCAGACCTCAGCTGCAGATCCTTCAACCACTCCGGTTCATCAACCAGCACTAGAATGAGAAATCTCTCTCTCTCTTTTTTTTTTTTTTTTGTAATGTAAGGGTTGGCCCCCTATGGCCATTTCATAAATATATGAATTGACCATAATTGTTTGTCGTAAGAATTTTGTACTTACTACCATGATTGATTTGTGGGATTTCCCTTTTGGAAATGTCCAGAATATGATGACCCATCTCCATCGGATATAGTTCGCACCTCCCTCGGGAGCCTTGTTACACTCGACGACTAGCCACATTCTGGATAAGCATTGGCCTCGTCGTTTGGGAGTCTCACTCAGTGTAGAACCGATGCTTCGTTCGAGGGTATCATTCAGTCTCCCGAGGCCTTGCTGCGGAAAACTTGAAGTTTTCCTCACTATCACAATCAATTCCTATCCTTTGTCAATTGCGAATGCTGCATTCGGCACATTCCTTACCAAACGTTTTTCTCATAATTATTTCTGGGTTTACCTTCCCAAGAAATTATTTCCGTTTCGTCGCATTTATTGCAAATGAGCGACGGTTTGTTTCTCGAGCTGCACTCCTTCATAACTGATGTTTATCTGGCCACGTGGAAGCTTGCGACAACTCTACCTCATTTATTTCGAATTCAAAAGGTCATTAGTTTGTAGTCGTTGATTTGGGATCCGGCAATCGGTACTCGAACCGTCACTCTTTTTTGGCCCTTGATTTTTCTCTTCGCATCATCTCAATGGGCTATTTAAACCCCTTCGACGTGCTTCAACACCTTATTTGTGTCCTTTACGAATGTTGTAACACTAGAACCGTGCAAACTTCTTCCTTACGCTCATAACACTCGTTCCTCTTGTCCGAAGATTCGTCGTCTGAAGATTTGTAGCAAGGCTTTGACGAGTCAGTTCTTCCTTCGCTCGTCCTTTTCTTTCTGGTTTTCTGTTCTTTTCTCTCTGATGAACTTCGGAGTAAACACTTTGGACCGTTGCTTCAGAGTCATCTTTTTGGCATTAGAATCTTTGTCTTTGACGTCAAAAAGTATTTCTGATCATATTTGGGAGAAAGACCAATCACTTTGGTCTAGGTTTCCCTCTTGTTCGCCCTGGATACTTCTAGGGTTTTAGGCCCTGCATTCTAACAAGTGTGCTTGTTCATTCTTTGCAGTGCCTCCAAGGTTTAATCTGAATGTCGTTCAGGCAAGGGTTGCTAAAAAGACTACCTCAGTAGAGAAAAATGTTGTCAAGTCTGAAAAGGTAGAAGCTACCCCTTCCTCTGAAGTTCGGATTCCAAAGGAACCAGCCTTCACCTCGTTAGCATCTTCCTCAGAGAAAATGGCCATTCAGACTGAGGAGGAAAGTGTGATTCCATCGCCAGTCGTCCTGATCCCGTAGATCACAGCTATTGCCTCGTTGGCATCTTCCTCCAAGGCTCCCATGGGCATGGAGGTCCCTACCTTGATGGTGGAGGATCGGGTTGTTTTTGAGGAAGCCGAGGGCATTGCATCTAAGAAAAAGCGTCCTCGTTCCGATGATGAAATATATAGCCTGGTCATTGAAGAGGTCTGACTTTGTGACGGGAAATTTTGACAAGGTGTTGGAATGGTGCACCTTCGCCCAGATGCCCGCCGAGAGCAGAGCCTTCAATATTTTTCCCGATGAGGCCTTCGTAAACTCATTAGTAATGTGAGTATTGCTTTTCCTCCTATCTTCTTTTTGGAGTCTTTTTAGTCTTTGAATAACTCTGATATTGTTGTAGGAGTACTGCTGATAACTTCCACAAACAAGTGGAGTCGGCTTGCCGGATCAGGCGACTGCAGTCCGATCTTTTTAAGCTTCGTGAGGAAGTCAAATCCAAAAACGCTGAGAATGAACGCCTTCTGGACAAGCTTTGGGAGGTAGCCCGAGTGAAGAACACCAAGATTGGGCAGCTTTCCTCTTCCCTGGACGTTGCTAACGAGAGCATCCGCAGATTAGAGCAAGAAGTTGAAAGGCTCTTGGGAGCACTGAAAGAATCGGGAGAGAAAGTTACCAAACTCCAAAGGCAGGCATCCCCTTCTAAACCCAAAAATGTCCCTGATGAAGTCCGGAGAGCCTGTATCTTCAAATACTTGCATATTAAGCCTTTTGATGATCTATTGGATATCTATCATCTGCAGGCTTACCGAGAAGGGCAAAATGAAGTCTGGAAGTTGATCCTGAAGAGGGATCTGAGCTTTGACACGGCTCCTTACCAGATGCATTGCAATCCCGAAGTATTTGAAGAACTGCGACTCCCGCTTCTTGATTGGGTTGAGGATTTAGAGGATCTGCCTACTACAAATCTGGATATATTGTTATATCTTGATGATTCTCCTCCTTTGACTCCTTTTAGGGATGTGGTGTATGGAGAAGTTGCCCCGAACGTCAACCCTGCCACCGATCAAGCTTCGGTATTGGTCGAAAAGGGCAAAGAGGGAGAAGCCTAGTGTGACATCCAGCCCAAACCTAGCCCGGGATACCCTATTTGTTTTAGGATAAAGAAAGACTTGTTTAATGTTAGACCTTGAAGTTGGACCTTGATTTCAATGTTGTTATCCTTGAAAGCCTTAGGAGGCCATATCCGGCCTTATCCTTACCCTGACCCGGCCCGGAATTTGTATTGTCTGTTGATCCAATGACCCGAAGTGGTGGGAAAAGTCATTGTATACCCTTTTGGTTGATGATTTGGTGTCGGAGCCCAAGCCCATGGACATTGACGATGATGCCCCTCACTTGAGAGCGTTGTCAGTGTTAGTTTTGAATCTGCGCACCGAAGAGGGGTGAATTAGTTGGTAGACCTAATGAACACCTGTGCACAATCCAAAAGTATTTCCCGAAACTAGACTTCTTGATGGACTTGTAGGAGAAAACCCCACTCAATTTGACCCCATATAGCCCTCCAAATCCCTGTCCGAAGTTGCTGAACTATGTCTGGCAAATCCTGCTTGCGCATCAAAGAAGGTGAGCTTAGTTGGTAGACCTAATGAACTCCCATGCTTGATCCAAAGGTATTTCTGGAAACTAGACTTCTTTATTGACTTGTAGGAGAAAACCTCACTCAATTTGACCTTGTATAGCCTTCTGAATCCCTGTTCGAAGTTGCTGAACTATTCCTGAGAATTCTGTTGAAACTGCTGTTGGTCGATACTATTGGTCGATACTATCAACCAAAGGTATCGACCAAAACAAGCCCAGAATCGTGAAAAAGATGCTATTTGGATATTCCTTTGTCCTTTTAAGTGAAACCTCGAACCTAAATCATTATTTCACTCATTTCAACATCTGAGAATGTGGGAAAGCTCCTCTAAGCCTCCTCCTTGGCTTGGGTGATGATCTTCTACAAGAATCATTGTTTCTCTTCTCTAATCTCTTCTCCAAGGTATGTAATCTCTCACTCTCTCTCTAATCTACTTCTACCTCATCTTGTTCTTGCTACTGAGTTCGTGGAGAAGGTGCTGCAACCTTGCAACCATCTCTTCTACAAGCTCTCTTGGGTTGATTAAACCTCTCTTCATTCTTTCCATGCTATGATTCTCATACATGATGTTCTTGCTTTCTTATTTTGATTTTCCTCTTCTTTACAACATGAATTCATCTCTTAATCTGATTTTCTCTTTCAATTAGGTCTGATTATATGTTAGTAATTGTCTATATTCTGCTGCTCATCATTCTATTGATTAAATTCCTAAGTTCTCTTGCAATTGTAATGGTTTTCATTGAAGAACATGGGTCTTGCAAGTTTGAACCTAGGACCTCAAATTGGGGGTTTTCAATCCGACCATTGGATCATGTTAATTCTTTCTACGTAGTCTCCTGCTACTGTTCTTAAGCATCCCTCCAAGTTTCATATCGATCCGAGACCCGGAAGACCCATTTTGAGCCAAAACCCAAAAATCCCATTTTCTTTGTCCAAGACTCGTTGGTCGATACTATTGGTCGATACCATCAACCCAATGTATCAACCAACAAGGTTCTTGTCGAAACTTTTGCCCAGCTTTTGATCCGTTCGATCTCCGATTGTTTTGATTTCTTCTCTAATCCTTCATATATGTTTGTTTAGGGTTTTAAGACTATAATTGGACCATTCTCTTGTGACTTCGGATCATCTTCTTCACAATTTGAGGTAAGGATGGTTATTGCCGTATAACATAGACTTGTATGACTTTTTACACTGCTGTTGGTAACTTAGTAGACTTAACTTATTAATTGATTTTAGACATCATATGACTACTGTAGTTACCTTATGACGAAGTAACACCATGCTTAATTACTTGATTTATCATGTTTACTTATTCTTGTCATTTATTTATATACTTGTATTATGAGATGTTATGACATGTTTTCAATATGATAATGTATTGTTGATATGTAATGGATGGAAATAAGCATGTGATTGCTTAGGTATGATTTGGGATTGGGGAGTGCCCTACTGGTACTTCTGTCCTTGGACATCGGAGGGAATAGTATGGGATGTTCTCCGAAGATGCCCATCGACGCTTTCCTGGATCATTGGATGACATACATAGGACTTGTCTAGATGTATGGCTAGGATGCCCCTGTCATATCAGACCCGAATCGGAAGGGCATTGAGACCGAACGACCCGTGGTAGTAGTGTGGATTTGTGGGCGCTCAAGACCGGTAACCACTCCGTGAGAGGACATAAATTGCATTGCGGATACCCGGAAGGGGCCATTTATTGGTAGGGTTGCAAATGGCTAGACTTGGGCTCACGGGCACTCAAGACCGGTGAAATGATCCGTGAGGGGACGTGAGAGCTTCCCGTTTACCATTTGTGGATGACCAATAGGGTTGATGAGTCCGGTGAGTAATATCCGTGACTCTAGTGTGAAGGATACCGGAAAGGATCCCGAGAGGGGAGGAATGGACGTATCTGGAACTGACATGATATGACTAAGTAGATGACTTGCATTGGGCTAGGCTTTACTTTGACATGTGCCAATACTTAGACCAAATGGTGATGTGAGAGAGTGGTGACCGAAACCCCCAACCATGGATTTGTCCGAGAGGGATGCAGGACCCAACTTCCCCCCGGTGATGAGTGACTGAGACTACCTAAAGAAGTATGGTGCTATGACTTAAAGCATGTCTACCATAGAGACCAACATACTTAGAGTTAGAATCATATTTGCATCTTATGTCTCATATCATCTGCATCAGTTCATGATTGATATCATATGGCTTATGTATTATGGAATAACTTTCCTTGCTGAGTTCTTTTGAACTCACTCTTTTTTTTGCAACATATTTTGTTAGACTTTTCTGCAGGTACTCCTACAGTTGACTGTGACGGTCAACACTTTGAGGACTAAGTTGGTGACTCATACCACTTTGGCTACGGTGACTACATCGGTGAAGGCTATCAGTTCAAGACTCATATTTGTCAGGAGTAGATTCGGCCTGGCTTAGTTTCTTATGATTATGTTATTGAGGAGACATTGTATAAGTTAGAAGAAACTGTAACTTAGTTGCTTACCTTTTTATTTTCCTTCTTTGGAGATTTGGTAGTAACCTTTACCTTATTTCGATCTACCTTCCGCACAGTTGTCTTTTGATTTGGTACTTGTTATTCCGCACTCTGATTTCGTTGTGATCCTTCTGTGATCATTTCTTAACTTTTATTATTAGATTACTTGAATACTATAAATTGTTCTTGCTTTTGATTATATTATTGTGATAAGTGGATATGATCGTTCCTAAACTGGATCTGTTGGGCTGTGGATCACTCCTGAGTAACCCAGATAGGGTACCCTCTGGGTGGTTTTAGGGCGGGATGTGACACCTAGAGTTCGTCGTTCTTCCCGTTCTTCGCTCCTCTTGCTTTTATTTGGAGGAAGCTTACGGAATTCTTCGCAATCATCCCTGGAAAAGCTAAATGAAGGGTATGGAGTTGTGGAGTTTTCCTCAAGCTTTTGTAGATGGGAGCTTACAAAACTCTTCGCAATCGCCGAGGGTGAGGGGCTTTGCTTGGGTATGTCTTCCCGACTCTATTTTGGCGCATGAGAGCTTCTTCAAATTTTCTTCTTGAATCTGTGTTGACAAGAGGAAGCTACTACGGTTTCTCTTCCCGATCCTTCTTCGACAAATGGAAGCTTACAGAACTCTTCGCAATCACCGATGATGATATTTGGAATTTGTCGATTTTCAGCCGAATGAAGAATTTGACCTTGACAACTATTGTCTCATATGTATCCTTTCTAAGGATGTCTTTTGTTGTTGTAAAGGTTGACCCCTTCTGGTCATTAAAGAAATAAAGAATTAACTTTATCCTTATGCTCCCGTTCAAGTTTCTCATCGAAGCTTTCTTTAGAATTTTTCTTAGTTGGTCGAAACCGAAGCCTCTGCTTTTAGAAGGTCTTAGTCGGTTGGAACCGAAGCCTTTTCTTTGGAAGGTCTTAGTCGGGTTGTAAGCCGATGCCTTTACTTAGGGATTCCTAAGAATTCCACTAAGCGTTTGGAGGTCCCACTCGGGTTTTTAAACCGATGTGTTTACTTAGAGAATCCTGAAAATTCTTCTAAGCTTTCTAAGGTCCCACTCGGGTTGTAAGCCGATGCCTTTACATAAGGATTCCTAAGAATTCCACTAAGCGTTCGGAGGTTCCACTCGAGTTTTTAAACCGATGCCTCTACTTAGAGAATCCTAAAAATTCTTCTAAGCTTTCGAAGGTCCCACTCGGGTTGTAAGCCAATGCCTTTACTTAGGGATTCCTAAGAATTCCACTAAGCGTTCAGAGGTGCCACTCGGGTTTTAAACCGATGCCTCTACTTAGAGAATCCTGAAAATTCTTCTAAGCTTTCAAAGGTCCACTCGGGTTGTAAACCGATGCCTTTACTTAGGGATTCCTAAGAATTCCACTAAGTGTTCGGAGGACCCACTTAGGTTTTAAACCAATGCCTCTTCATTCATCATCATCATCGTTCAAGTATTGATATGTAGCAGCCCCCAATCAAAAGATTTGTTGTTTGAAACTTGAAATTGCATTGAATGAGTGAAAGACTACATCAGAAACGAACATGGTGAATCCATAAGGATAGTACTTCTTCAAGTGCCTTGCATTCCACGATCGGTCCAGTTCTTGTGGGAATATTCTTTAGCTTGTATGCTCCTAAACCGAGCGGCTTGAGTATCACGTATGACCCTTCCCAAGAGGGATCCAACTTCTTTTGATTACAAGGATCTGAAGCCAACGTGTTCCTTAGAACTAAATCTCCTGATCGGTATTTGTGACGTTGAACTCGAGAGTTATAGTGCGATGTTATTCTTCGCTGGTATTGCTGAGTTCGGGTGGCTGCTTTTGTTCGAACTTCATCCAATAAGTCGAGACTGTCTAGTAGACATTGTTCATTTTCTTTTTCCTCGAACTCTCTTTCCCGTAGTGTTTCTACCATGACCTCCACGGGTGTTAGTGCTTCAGATCCGTATGCCAGTTTGAATGGAGTTTCTCCGGTTGGGGTTTGAACCGTGGTTCGATATGCCCAAAGAACATTTTGTAGCTCTTCGACCCACAAAGCTTTGTCCGACTCAAGTCTTTTCTTTATTCCGTCTAGCAATGTTCGGTTCGTGACTTCCACCTGACCGTTGCTCTGTGGGTATGCCACCGACGACATTCGGTGCTCGATCTGATAGGTGTTGCAAAATTGCTCGAATTGGGGATTGTCAAATTGCGTTCCGTGATTGGTAACAATAACTTTTGGCATCCTGAATCTATAGATTATAGATTCCAGAACGAACTTTTCTACCTTCTTCTCAGTGATTATTGCCAGAGCGCTTGCCTCTACCCACTTTGTAAAATAATCAATTGCCACGATAAGATATTCCCGTCCGCTAGAGGCCTTGGTGAATTTTCCCATAATGTCAATTCCCCACATTTCAAATGGAATAGGATCAAGAATTGACGTTAGGGTTTCTGCTAGCCTCTTCGATATTGTTGCATGAATTTCAAAATTGTTGCAAGCGCGAACATAATCTATTGCAGCTTCTTGTAACTTTGGCCAATATAGCCTAAGCCTGAGGATTTTGTGAGCTAGGGCCCGACCGCCCATGTGTGCCCCACAAATCCCTTCATGAACATCTGCCAAGGCAGTTCTCGATCCTTCGGGACCTAAGCATCTCAGGAGTGAACCAGCATAAGATCTTCGGGATAACCTTCCATTCTGCATGGTAAATCTCGACGCTCGTACCCGAATCATTCGAGCCTCCTTCGCGTCTTCTGGCAATTTGTCATCGAAGATACTCCATGATCGGGTCCATCCAACAATGCTCAGCTTCTGTCACATCCACCCAGCCGGTACCCTATCTGGCATACCTGGGATGTGATCCACAGCCCCGAAGATCCATAGTTCAGAGACCACATCAGCCACATTGACAATAACGCAATCATGAACAATCAATATTAAGCTACAATCAATAAAATAGAATTCAGGAATAAGATATCATGGATAATCAGAGTGCGGAAATAAATATCAAATCAGATAATTTAAGAAGGCAGTAGGCGGAATCCACTCCTTCACCATGCGGAAGTGAGGTCAAAAATCTAGTTAAGTACAAGTCTCAAGTTATGAAGATAAGTTAAAGTTATTACAATTCTTCTAAGTTTAACTGTCACAAAAAGAAGGGGTAACTACTCATAAGTCTCCTCCAAAATGGATATGTCCTCTTCAAAGGTGAGGACCATGGAGATCCAACATGACTGCTCCCATACAACTCCAGGGCTAACCCTGGTACGCCGGGTGATCTTCTTCGGTATGGTCACCGAAGTCTTCAATATAGCTAGCCTCCGGATAGTAGTATGAGGTATCCAGCTCCGCCTCAAGGAGGGTGCCATCAGAGTAATCACCTGAAGAATAGCCTAACAAAATATTGCAACAGAAAAGGAATGAGTTCAAAAGAACTCAGCAAGGAAGTTATTCCATCACACATAAACCACAAGATAATCATAACATGATGCATATGATATGAAGCATATAATGCAATATGATTTTATTCTAAGTATGCTGGGCATCTATGGTAGACATGCTTTAAGTCATAGCACCATACTTCTTTAGGTAGTCTCAGTCACTCATCACCGGGGGAAATTGGGTCCTGCATCCCTCTCGGACAAATCCATGGTTGGGGGTTTCGGTCACCACTCTCTCACATCACCGTTTGGTCTAAGTATTGGCGCATGTCGAGGTATAGCCTAGCCCAATGCAAGTCATCTACTTAATCATATCATGTCAATTCCAGATACGTCCATTCCTCCTCTCTCGGGATCCTTTCTGGTATCCTTCACACTAGAGTCACGGATATTACTCACCGGACTCATCAACCCTATTGGTCATCCACAAATGGTAAACGGGAAGCTCTCACATCCCTCTCACGGATCATTTCACCGGTCTTGAGTGCCCGTGAGTCCAAGTCTAGCCATTTGCAACCCTACCAATACATGGCCCCTTTCGGGTAACCGTAATGCAATTTATGTCCTCTCACGGAGTGGGTACCGGTCTTGAGCGCCCACAATCCACACTACTACCACGGGTTGTTCGGTCTCAATGCCCTTCCGAATCGGCTCTGATATGATAGGGACATCCTAGCCATACATCTAGACAAGTCCTATGTATGTCATTCAATAACCCGGGAAGCGTCGATGGACACCTTCAGAGAACATCCCATACTATTCCCTCCGATGTCCAAGGACAGAAGCACCAGTAGGGTACCCCTCAATCCCAAGTTATACTTAAGCAATCACATGCCCAAGTTCATCATATCAGTTCACAAGATACAACATCATAATAAACATTCAATTCATGATATTGACATAAGTCATCATATATTGAAATTGATAAACATGATAAGACATTGAAATAACATGATGTAAACACAAAGCTACTGTTGAAAGACATATGTAGCAAGTCTAACATGATAAGAATATGAAATAGAAACTATATTTACTAAGTTAGGGATACCAAGTCAAAATTCCATATCTTAGGTGATTATATCGATAACTATCCTTACCTTGAATTGGAGAAGAGAATGGTCCAAGATCACAAGCAAGTGGCCCAAATAGCCTAAAGTCCTAAACAAGCATATATGAAAGGTTAGAGAAGAAATCAGAACAATTGGAGATCAAACGAATCAGAACTAGGCAAAAGTTGCTGACAGCAACTCTATTGGTCGATACATTTGGTCAATAGTATCGACCAATAGTATCGACCAAATCAATTCTAGGACAGCAAGCTGGCTTTTTGGATTCTTGCCCAGATTTGGCCTTCCGGGTCTCGGATTGACACGAAACTTGGAGGATAGTCTAAGCACAACATGGGGACACTAATTATCAAGAAACTTTCATAATCCAATGGTCCATTTGGAAATCCCCATATCGACATATTAAGGTTAAGAGTTGTAGATCATGGCATTGGCTACATCTCAATGCAAATTAGGGGAAAACATGGGGGATTAGGTAGGGAATCGTTTAGAAGTAACATGGAACACATATGCAACGCATAGATTAGGTTACTCATGAGCTTCATCTCAGTTTTGGTAAATAAAGCAAGTTGGTAAGCAATAAATCATGGAAATGTGTAGTTAATGATCATGAGGTGAATCAATCATAGTCATATCGGTGAAAACATCATTGTATGGGGTTTAGAAGGTTCATGGCAAGGTGTATGCAAGGTTGCAACACCTTGGCCATGGTCCCAACAGTAAAATAGAGAAAAGATGAGTGAGAAAGTGATTAGGAGAGAGAGTGTCATACCTTTAAAGCGGAACAAGAAAGTAGGAAGGAGTGGTTGGCAATGATTGATGAAGAAGATGCTTCACCACTACCAAGGAGGAGTTCTTGGGAGGCTCTCCCACGTTCCCAGATGTTAAAAACGCGAGAATAGGGCTCCAGTCTCAAGGAATAAATAATTAGAAAAGAATATTCCAAGAATCTTTAAATCTGGGTTCAGCAAGCTTGTTGGTCGATACATTTGGTCGATAGTATCGACCAATAGTTTCGACCAAAACAGTTTCTGCAGAATTTCACAGAATAGTTCAGCAACTTTAGGTGCAGACTTGGATGGCTATACAAGGTCAATTTGCATGAGGTTTTCTCCTACAGTTCACTCAAGAGGTCTAGTTTTAGGGAGTACCTTCGGATTTTGTACCGGAGTCCATTTGATATCTCAACTGTCTCACTCTTCATCAGTGCGCAGATTCTAACCTAACACTGGTAATGTACTCAAGGAAGGAGTAGCATCATCAATGTCCATAAACTGGAGTTCCGACATTACGTCATCAACCAGTAGGACCCATAAGTCCCTCCTACCACCACTTCGGGTCTTCGGACCTACAAACACAACATTGACCAGGTCGGGTCAAGGTTAGGTAAAAGCTGGATTTTACAGCTTCGATATAAGATATCTCATTTTCTTGGTTGCTCGGAAGGGCTAACTCTTCTATATAGACCGAAGGGTCTAGCGTCTTCTCCTTGGCATTAGCCAATCTTGAGAGTTCGTCCACCATTGTATTCTCCTTCCTCGGGATCTTACACACCTTTAGATATTTGAATTCTTTTTGTAATGCTCGCACAATTTCTTGATACTTCTGCAGTCGGAGCTCCTTCACGCCGTACTCCCCTTGCACCTGATTAACTATCAGTTGCGAATCACTGTAGATAGTGACATGGGCTATTGCCAGGGCTTTCGCCAAATGGAGTCCGGCTATCAAGGCTTCAAATTCTGCATCATTGTTGCTTGCTTCAAATGCGAATCTCAACGCGTACCGAATGATGAAACCTGCTGGGCTCTTAAGTATAATACCTGCTCCAGCCCCATGCTTATTGCTTGAACCGCCAATGTATACTTCCCACATGATTGGGATACATGGTTCGGTCTCTTGTTCGATTGGAGTCGTGGTTTCTACGACAAAATCTGCTAACACCTGTGCCTTGATTGTTGTTCATGACTTGAAATTCACTTGGAATTCACCAAGCTCAACTGACCATGACACCATTCTTCCAGACAAATAAAGCTTATGAAGAACTTTCTTTAAAGGAAAATTTGTTAATACCTCTATCAGGTGTGCTTGAAAGTATGGTCGTAATTTTTTGGCCGCAATCATCAGAGCCAAAGCCTGCTTCTCAATCTAGGAATACCGCATTTCTGCATCTAGGATCACATGGCTAACAAAATAGATAGGCCATTGCTTCCTTTCCTTCTCCCGAACGAGAATTGCGCTTACAGCTGAGGATGAAGTGGCCAAATAGACTTGTAAAGTTTCTCCTTTCTTCGGTCGAGACAAGAGAGGTGGCTTGCCAAGAGTTTCTTTCAAGTTCTCGAATGCCTTTTGACATTCGTCCGTCCATCGGGCTTCCTTGCTTCCCCTTAAATCCTTCAAGGCTTTGAAGAAAGGTAGACATTTTTCTCCGAATTGCGAGATAAAGCGGTTCCAGCAGCCTACTCTTCCTATCAAATATTGCATGTCTTGAATGGTCTTTGGGGGTTCCATGTCAATCAAAGCTTGTATTTTGGTTGGATTAGCCTCTATGCCTCTTTGAGATACCATGAAACTTAAGAATTTTCCCGAGGATACGCGAACGCGCATTTCTCTGGGTTTAGCTTCATTTGGTATTTCCGTAGTACCGAAAATACCTCTGCAAGATCAGCAATGTGCCCCGAGCGTGCTATACTCTTGACCAACATATCGTCTACATAAGCTTCCATATTTTTTGCAATCAGGTCTTTGAAAAATTTTTTCACTGCTCTCTGATATGTTGCTCCAACTTTCTTTAAGCCGAATGGCATAACCTTGTAATAGAAACTTTCACGATCGGTCATGAAAGTAGTAAACTTTTCATCCTCCTGATTCATAAGAATCTGGTTGTATCCCAAATATGCATCCATAAAACTTAGAGTCTCATATCCTGCCATTGCGTCTATCAATAGATCTATCTGAGGCACGGGATAACAGTCTTTCGGGCAAGATTTGTTGAGGTCCGTGTAGTCATTACACATCCTCCACTTTCCATTAGCCTTCTTGACCATCACCACATTAGTCAACCAAGTCGGGCACTCAATAAGTTCAATGAAACCTGAATTCTTCAACTTCTCAACTTCACTTCTGATAGCCTCATGCTTTTCAATTGAAAAGTTTCTTCTTCTTTGGATTACCAGCTTGGCTTTCGGATCTATCCAAAGCTTGTGTTCTGCTACTTGCCGATCTATTCCAGGCATGTCTTCAGCAGACTATGCAAATACATACATCTCTGTTTTCCCGAAGGAAAATCTTCAATTTTGACTTGAACTCCTCCATCTGCTAGTTGTTGTCTTTTCGTCCTCGGGATCCAGTTGGATTCGTTCCAATTTCTCTACTGGCTCAGGTCTTTGCATCTCTTCCTCATCTCGATCGTCACATACCTCAATTGGTAATGATGTGGCCTTCTTCGGGCCCTCCTTGTCCTTCAAATAAGCTACGTAACACTATTGGGAGATTCTTTGATTAGAAGATACTTGACCAATTCCCTTATCAATGGGGAACTTGATCTTTATGCTTCGTTGAGACCACCGCTCCTAGCTTTGTCAAAGATGGTCTGCCGAGTATAACATTATACGCCGGAAGCTCTCGAACCACCAGGAAATTCACCCGAATGGTGGTTTCCTTGGGGAAATTCTTGACCGAAAGATCCAGTTGAACCAATCCTTCCGCCACAGCCGACGATCCAGCAAATCCATACAGATGTGTGGATGATGGCTTCATCAAGTCCTCTTCGATCTTCAATTTCTGATAGGCTTCGTAAGACAAAAGATCTACGGAAGAGCCGGTATCAACCAATACTTTGTGTACTTCCCGACATCCAATCTCCACCTTGATAACTATGGCATCATCGTGAGGTGTGCAAATACCTCTTTCGTCCTCGTCATCGAAGGTGATCGAACTTTCACCATTCGGCCTTTTCGCTTATGCACTTCTCTAGTTCCAACGAACTTAGATTTGGCCTTCAGTTTGCTGAGTGACTCCGGTTCAGGTCCCCCAAAAATGGTTAGGATAGGGGATCGGCTAGCACCAACGACTTCCTTTCCCTTTTTTGACTTGGGAGGCTCGACCTGTCGCTCTCGACTTCCCAAACAATCCCTCTTCTTAACAGCTATTCTTGGCTCTGGCAGTCGACCTTTAATGAAACTCAAGAGATGTCCTTGAGAAATCAATTTCTCAATGTCGGCCTTCAGATGTCTGCAATCATTAGTATAATGCCCATAATCTTTATGAAAACGGCAATAAATTTCCATGTTGCGTTCTCCAGGTTTGGATATGCCCTTCGGTGGCCATTTCAGGATATCTTGTCTCTTGATAATATTTAGGATCTCTGACCGAGGAGTATACAATGCTGTGTACTCGCCCTGATTGGGTGAACGTTGCCTCCACGCCGGACGAGGCCTTCGGGCTCGATCATTGTTGGGTTGCTTAGGCTTCTGTCTTTTTTCAGAGCCTTTGTTTCTTTGGTAGAAGCCTTTGTGTCCCCCTGACGTGCATCCAGAATCTCCGTTACTTCTGCTTGCTTTTGACATCTTTGCACCAATTCAGCATGAGTAGTTGGCATGTCCTGAAGTAATAACTCTAAGAGTCTCCAATTCGTGAGTCCAGTGAACAAAGCAGTTTTAGCTACCTATTCATCCAGGTTCTCAATCTCCATAGTAACTTTGTTGAATCTTTTCAGGTATTCCCGAATTGATTCATTTTTCCCTTGCTTGTAGTAAACAGAGTTTCCTCCATCTTTTTTATCTGGATTCCAATCTGGAAACGGCCAATGAATTTTCACGCCAATTCCTCAAAATCGGCAATTTTTCCAGAAGGAAGATTTGAGAACCACTTCTGCGCCGCACCGGTCAAAAGATGAACCGAACACCCTGCAAAGGATTTTGTCTGAGTTGCTAGCCACAGCCATAGTTTGCTGATAATAGCTGATATGGGCGACAAGATCTCCCAAACCATCGAATGAAGAGAAAGTTGGGAGCCTGAAATTGTGAGGAAACACAAATCTAGCAATTGCCTCAACGAAAGGGGTCTTCCGGATGACCGAATAGATGTCATCGGTCATCCTCCCTTGGGAGAGCAATCCCAACCTTTGATTAATATCTACAAGCTCCTGACTAATGCGGACCGAACATCCGCCACCGGTCCGATAACTTTCTCGACCCGAGCGCTTTGAGGTTGGCGAGTGAGTGCATACTCCCCTGCCCAACCTCGTTACCGACCCAGTTCGGCTTGATTGCGGTTGGACGTACTGATCATTTCTTCTGGGTAGCTCTCCTATTCGTCGCTCTCTACCTCGCTCTCGGGAATTCCCGCGCAGGTTCCGGCCATAATTTTGGCCGCTTGCCGGTTGCCTATCTCCATGCGGGGAATGCCCTCGCAGCGCCGGTATAAGCGTTTCTTCTCCTGCACGCTTTCTGGCATCCTGATGATTAGGAGCCTGTGGAGCTACCACCTGTCTAACCAATGTACGAAGCGTCTGGTTCATCTCCAAGAATTGGAGCTGCATTTGATCTAACTGTTGCTGGAGAGGATTCAGAGGGTTTGATTGATAATTACCCCCTCATCCTCCATCTTCTCATACTTCACGAGCTCGACTTCCTTCAGGGATATCTTCTGGATTATTCCCGCCAGGAAGTTGAACATCTGCATCTCGCTGAGCCGCCGCAACTACGACTGCTGCTGACCTGGTAACCATGACTTTTTGAAGCGTTTCCCACAGACGGCGCCACATGATGCGTCCAAAATCTGCTTAGCCCTTAGATCACCTGATAATGACTTGCAAAACAATCGTCAAATGTGGCCCGACCGTGGGAGTCAGAAGTCCACCTCCGATGGCTAAGTCAATTAATGAACTGATCACAAAGGCTCTGGCTAATTGTAGAGCTAAAATAAGAATACGATAATTGGGAATATGATTCAGATACCTTCTTTGTACGTAGGTTTTGACTTATATAGAGTTTACCTCTTAATCTCGTCCATTGAACTCGTACATGCCTTCTTTTAATGACTGTCAGATCTTGACGGTTATGCTCGTTAGTGGGGTAATGGATAACCTCCCCTGGTTGCACGATCTTGAAATTAGGGCATGGCGGCTATTCGAGTTGGCACGATCGTCCACTCCCGCGAGTGTTGATAACCATCTCTTTGACGGGTTATTCATCCCGAGAATTTCGAACTCGTGCTTGCTTGTTGACCATACTTGGTTTCTTCCTGAACACGCCATCTTCAAACCCGGTTCGCCCGAACCTAACTTGGTCAGTTTGTCTCCGACCGGGGTTGATGGCTGAACCAAGGATGGACCTGGTTCACCGATATTTTCCCATATCACATATCTATCTAGCTTATCCAATCAAAGAACTCATAGTTAAAGGCAGATGCATATTGGTCTCCCATGATATGAATCATGACGTGGTAAATTAGCCATGATCAACGTATCATGATTTTAAAATAGAAGCTAACTCTGGAATCAGTTTTATCAGACTTGCAGACATGCATAAATCTCACCCAGAAAAAAATTATTTTTTAAGGAAAAGCTCAAAACATTCTTGAGTACAAAGAATGAGTTTTCCAGTGCACAAAATTGGTTTGTCAAACAGGAATGGAACTTGTATTTTCAGTGCACAAAAAAAAATGCTCAGAGGAGCATATAACACAGTTACAGAAGTTTGTAGTTCTCTTAAGCATCTGTCTTCTGGTATTTACATTTGAAAGAGAAGGAAAAAGAAAAAAAGCATTGCGACGCCCTGACAACTAGTGAAGAACTAAGGTGAGAAGACATGTTGTAATCACCAACATTTCAATCATGCCAGCAAAGGAGCATGACTACACATCTTCTGATTATGTAAAGCCTACCCCTCTGCTCTCTGAGGAGGCCACCACCTAGTCCTCTGCTTGACAACCTTCTCTTAGAAGTTCCCATAGAAGCACTACTCATCTTCATCTTCTTCTAATGCTTGTAACTTCTACTGATCACTCCTCAATGCTTGGCTTTCTTTACTTTTCTGTGACTAATGAGGCTCTTGCAGTGTTGAACGGGAAGCACTGGGCAAGGCCTTCTTATATAGGAAATGGGCTGTGGTTCATGTTCACCTTGGTCTGGTGAAGAGGCTACAACCTCACTAGACAAGGAACCTTGGGTCTCACCCACTTCTCCCCATAACCCGAATAAAAAGAAAGAAAATCAGAACCAAAGCATGGCTGATCTTTCCCAAACACAAGGGCCAGTCAAACTGTTTGTTTTTTTGGTATTCTACAACTCGCATTTCTTGGTAGAAGATTATATAAAACTTCACATGCTTGGTCTCGTGCTTCTCCCATGTCACTAAAGTTTGGGGACATGGGACAACTGCTGCTGTTTACTTTACCAGAACCATATAAATAAAATAATTTTTTAATATATTACTATTTATAATTTCCACCGGTCTAAAAACTGGAAAGGTGCAATTGAGCGCGCAGAATCCAACCCGAGGAACTATGACAGGTTCCGACTTCAAGACCAAGCTGTTCCGTTGTGAGAATGCGAAAGTGCTTGCATGGTCAGATGAAGATATGTTAGGAATTGATAGGAGAGTAGTCCAATATAGCCTCTGGACCAGCGAAAAGGCTAAACAGGTCATTTATAGACCGGAATCCTTGGCTGAGGAACATGATACACTCAAGCCAGAGATCGAGAAATTGGAGCGTTTCTAGTTTCATTAAACCCATAAAATGTCCGACCCGGTTGGCAAACGTCATGATGGTAAAGAAGGTTAGTAAGTGAAGAATGTAAACAGACTGCATCGACCTCAACAAAGCTTGCCCCAAAGGCTGCTATCCACGATCTCAAATTGATCAACTTATGAATGTTGAGCTTTATGGATGTGTACTCAGGATATAACGAGATAAAAGGTTTTTTTTTTTTTTTTTTTGGCCAACTGATAAAAGGGTTTAAGCATTAGCAATGACGTTTGAGTTTCGAAATAGGATTTGAGGTTAGTTTGGTGCCTAAAGTTGGTTGGTTATGAAATCAGTTTGTTATTTGAGTTTTGGATATGATGTCATGTAAATTCTTAAATTGCTACGTTTTAGTGTGGATTGAAGAACCATTTTAGTTTAGTAAAAGGCTTGATGAGTTCTTACACTAACACTAAGGAACAAGAGAGCAAAGTAGCGATATCCAGGTGATATGGAGAAAATATAACCGAACCCGGTTCAATCTTGGTTCGACCCTCGACCCCGGTCAGGACAAAAGGAATGGACTCGCTTCCGAGCGGGCCGGGTCCAAAAGGTAGCTTGTTGAGGAAGAAAACTAACTCAGTCACAAGCACGCCCTAATCCGCTACGATCAAAATGGACTAAAAGTCAAAGAGACGGGTAGCAGCATTTGCGGCTAATGCTTATCGCTATTATATGGATAACTACCATATAACGATCGTATTATCAAAGGAGTCATCTACTAGACCAACCTAGTAGGGATCTATTACTCAATGGATTTATCCGTTAAAGATCTGACGGCTATCCGAAGAAGGCTCAAATACATCCAACGAAGGAGATTCGAAGGTACACTCTATATAAGACATCACCTACCCACAAGGTAGAAGGACACATACAATCTGAATCGTATTCCCATTATTCATTCCTTAGCTCTGTACTCAAGCAGAGTCGTTTGTGATTAAGTTCATCAACTGACTTAGCCTTCGGAGGTGGACTCCCGATCCCAGCGGTCGGGCCACATCTGACGATCATTTTTGCAGGTCGTCCACAGGAGATCTAAGGGCTAAACAGATTTTGGACGCATCATTTGGCGCCGTCTGTGGGAAACGCTTTAGAAAGCCATGGTTACTAGATCATCGGCAGCGGTAGCAGCAGCAGCGGCTACTGCGGCCCAACGAGATGCTGGTGTTCAAATTCTTGGTGCAAATAATCCAGATATCCCAGAGGGAAGTCGACCTCTTGAAGTACGGGAAGATGGTGGATAGGGAGGTAATAATCTTCCAGATCCACTCCAGTATCAACTGGGCCAACTGAGACTCCAGTTATTGGAGGTGAGTCAGACGCTCCATACGCTGATCAGACAGGTGGTGGCATCGCAAGCACCTGATCATCATGATATGGGAAGGCGCGCATTACAAAGGGAGCAAAGACTAATCGATGACCAGAATGTCGGTCAGAATTTTCGGGAAGGCGATCGGTGGCGAGAAAGAGAACCTAAGGGAACTGGAGAATCCCTAGGAGAGTTGATCGGTTTGAAGGACCACAAGGAAGCACGACCGATTCAAATACGAGGTTGGGTGCTGAAGTACAAATTCACTCACCAACTATCAAGCGTGCGGCTCGGGAGAATGATCTTGTCCTCGGAGATCGATCAGCGCATATTGGTCAAGAATTGGCCAATATCAATCAAAAACTCGGACAATTGGTGAGAGGAAGAATAACTAATGATATCTATTCAGTTATTCGAAAAACTTCGTTTGCCGAGACCATAGCCAAATATCAATTTCCGTTTGCCGACCTTTTCCAAGTTCAATGGTTCGGGAGATCCCACCGCTCACATCAGTTACTATCAACAGACTATGGCTGTTGCGGGTAATTTCGATGAAATCCTTTGCAGGGTTTTTGGTTCATCCTTGACTGGAGCACCACATAAATGGTTTTCGAACCTCCCTACGGGAAGGATCGTGGATTTTGAAGAATTGACACGAAAATTCATAGGACGATTCCAGAGTGGAATCCAGATTAAAAAGACAGAGGAGACCTTGTTCACTATCAGACAAGGTAAAAGTGAATCAATTCGGGAATACCTGAAAAGATTCAACAGGGTCATGATGGAGATAGAGAATCTAGATGAACAGGTGGCAAAAACTGCTTTGTTCACTGGACTCACTAACCGATGACTCTTGGAGTTACTACTTCAAGACATGCCTACCACTTATGCTGAACTGATGCAAAGGTGTCAGAAGCAGGCAGAAGTGACGGAGATCCTAGATGCACGCCAGGGGGATAATAAAACCTCTACAAAAGAATAGAAGGCCCCTGAGAACAAGTAGAGGCCGAAGCAGAATGTTCATGATCAAGTTGGAAAGCCTCATCAGGCATGGCGACAAAGATCTCCCGATATTTTAAATATTATCAAGAAATAGAATATCTTGAAATGGCCTCCAAAGCTTCCCACAAAACCGAGGGAGCAAGATAGAGAAAGGTATTGCCGTTTCCACAAGGATTACGGCCACTATACCAATGATTGCAGACATTTAAAGGCGGATATTGAAAGATTGATATCTTAAGGGCACTTGTCCAATTTCGTCAGAGGGAGACGAGCGGAACCGCGAGACACAGGTAATAAGAGGGAACGTTCGGGTAGTCCAGAACAACTGACGGAGGCTCCAAAATCTAAGAAAGGTAAGGAAGTGATCGATGCCACTCGGTCCCCCATACTGACAATATTTAGAGGTCCCGAACCTGAGTCGCTCCAGAAGCTGAAGGCCAAATCCAAGTTTGTTGGAACCGGAGAAACACAGAAGCGTAAAAGGCCGAATGGTGAGGGTTCGATCACCTTCGGCGAAGAAGATGAAAGAGGCATCTGTTTACCTCATGATGATGCCATAGTCATCAAGGTAGAAATCGCACGCCGAGAAGTGCATAGGGTGTTAGTTGACACCGGGTCCGTTGTAGACCTTTTATCTTATGCAGCTTATCAAAAGCTTAAAGTGGATGAAGACTTGATGGAGCCATCATCCACGCACCTATATGGCTTTGTGGGATCGTCCGCAATAGCAAAAGGATCAGTACAGTTGGATCTATCGATTGGAAGCTTCCCCAAAGAGGCTACTGTTCGGGTAAATTTTTTGGTGGTTCGAGAACTTCCGGCTTACAACGTCATCCTCGGTAGGCCATCCTTATCAAAGTTAGGTGCTATAGTTTCAACAAAGCACCTGAAATAAAATTCCCGACAGAAATGGAAATTGGTTAGGTTTCATCTGACCAAAGAATCTCTCGACAGTGCTATGTAGCATATTTGAAGGATAAGGAGGGCCCGAGGAGGGTAACTGCATTACCAATAGAAGTACGAGACGATCGGGACGAAGCAGAGATGCAAAGGCCCGAGCCAGTCGAGAAGTTGGAACAACTTTAGCTGTATCTCGATAACGAAAAAAGAATTACTTATCGGGTCTGAGCAGCTGGAAGAATTCAAGAAGGAGCTGAAGTCTTTTCTCCAGCAAAACAGCGATATGTTTGCATGGTCTGCAGAGGATATGCCAGGAATTGATCGGCAAGTTGCAGAACATAAACTTTGGATAAATCCGAAGGTGAAACTGGTAACTCAAAAGAGGAGAAATTTCTCCATAGAAAAGTATGAAGCCGTTCGGGGTGAAGTTGAAAAATTGAAAACTCTGGTTTCATTGAACCCATAGAATGCCCAATCTTGTTGGCCAAAGTGGTAATGGTCAAAAAGGCAAATGGAAAGTGGAGAATGTATACAAATTACACAGATCTCAACAAGGCTTGCCCAAAAGATTGTTATCCATTGCCCAGGATAGATCTATTGATAGATGCCACGGCAGGATATGAAACATTGAGTTTCATGGATGCATACTCAGGATACAACCAGATCCTCATGAACAAAGAGGACGAAAAGTTTATGGCTTTCATGACTAATCGTGAGAGTTTTTTTATTACAAAGTCATGCCGTTTGGCCTGAAAAATGCAGGGGCTACTTATCAAAGGGCTGTCAACAAAATTTTTACAGACTTGATCGGGAAGAACGTGGAAGCGTATGTTGACGATATGCTGGTAAAGAGCACTGCGAGGACAAAACATATTGAGGATTTAGCGGAGGTATTTTCAGTATTGTGGAAATACCAAATAAAGCTAAATCTGGAAAAGTGCGATTTCGGAGTTTCGTCGGGCAAGTTCTTGGGCTTTATGGTATCACAAAGAGGTATTGAGGCTAATCCGGCCAAAATACAGGCTTTGATCGATATGGAAGCACCCAAGACTGTTTGAGATGTGCAGTGTTTAACAGGGAGAGTGGCCGCTTTGAAGCAGTTCATCTCACAGTCGGGAGAAAAGTGCCTACCTTTTTTCAAAGCACTCAATGATCTGTGGGGCAGTAAGGAAGCAAAATGGACTGAAGAGTGTCAGAAGGCTTTCGAAGATCTGAAGGAAACACTGGGAAGACCACCGTTATTGTCCCGACCAGAAAAGGGAGAAATTTTGCAACTATATTTAGCAACATCCCCCTCGGCAGTAATCGCGGTACTCTTTTGAGAAAAAGACAAAAAGCAGTGGCCAATCTATTATGTCAGCCACGTATTACTCGACGCAGAGACACGGTACTCTCAGATCGAAAAGGAGGCTTTGGCTTTTATGATAGCAGCTAGAAAACTACAGCCATATTTTCAGGCTCATCCAATCGAGGTATTTACTACTTTTCCCCTTTGTAAAGTTCTTCGTAAACCTGATTTGTTTGGAAGAATGGTAGCTTGGTCGGTCGAGCTTAGCGAGTTCCAAGTAAGCTTTAAGCCTCGAATGGCAATTAAAGCCCAAGCATTGGCCGACTTCGTAGAAGAGACTATTGCACTAGTCGAGGAGATTGCTATTCTGACCGTTTGGGAGGTATACGTGGATGGCTCGAGTAATAAGCAAGGAGCAGGGGCTGGAATCTTTTGAAAAGTCCAGCAGGTTTTATTATTCGGTATGCATTAAGATTCGCATTCGAAGCAAGTAACAATGAAGCAAAGTACGAGGCTCTAATAGCTAGACTTCGATTGTCAAAAGCAATGGCGATAGCGGAGGTAACTATTTTTAGTGACTCACAGCTTATTGTTAATCAAGTACAAGGGGAGTATGGTGTCAAAGAACCCCGATTGCAAAAATATCAAGAGATTGTGCAAGCATTGCAGAAAGAATTCAAGAATCTGAAAGTATGTCAGATCCCAAGAAAAGAAAATACAATGGCAGATGAGCTATCAAGACCAGCTAATGCCAAGGAAAAGAACTTAGACCCTTCGGTCTATATAGAGGAAGTAACATTCCCAAGTTACCAAGAGAAGGAGGTATCATATATTGAAGTTGAACGGTGCTGGATGGATCTGATCGTGGAATATCTGAGAGATGATAATTTGCCCGAAGATCTGAAAGAAGCAAGATTAATCAAGGTACGATCAGCACGATTCATAATGCAGAATTGAATGCTATACAGAAGATCCTATGCTGGACCCCTCTTAAGATGCTTGGGTCCCGAAGGATCGGAATTAGCTCTGGCCGAGGTTCATGAAGGAATTTGTGGGGCTCATATGGGCGGTCGGACCCTGGCACACAAAATTTTAAGACTCGGTCTGTATTGGCCTAAGCTTCAACAAGCTGCTATGGAATATGTTCGTCGGTGTAGCAATTGTCAAATCCATGCTACGGTGTCTAAAAGCCCAGCTAAAACCTTGACTTCGATTCTAGACCCCATCCCTTTTGCGATGTGGGGAATCGATATAATGGGAAAATTTACCAAGGCATCTGGCGGAAGAGAATATCTAATAGTAGCGATTGATTACTTCACCAAATGGGTCGAGGCTAGCGCTCTGGCAACCATCACTGAACGAAAGGTGGAGAAGTTCGTGCTCGAGTCTATCATTTATCGGTTCGGGATGCCAAAAATAATCGTGACCGATCATGGCACTCAATTCGGTAATCCACAATTTGAACAATTTTGCAGTATTTATCTGATCGAGCATCGTATGTCATCAGTGGCATACCCCCAAAGCAACGGCCAAGTAGAGGTTACAAACCGAACATTACTTGAGGGGATAAAGAAGAGACTCGAAGCTGATAAAGCCTTATGGGTCGAAGAATTGCACAACGTTCTGTGGGCCTATCGAACTACGGTTCGAACACCGACAGGAGAAACTCCTTTTAAACTGGCTTATGGATTTGAAGCATTAGCACCTGTTGAAGTAATGGCTGGAACACTACGGGAAAAAGAGTTCGAAGAAAAAGCGAACGAACAAGGATTGCTAGATAGCTTTGACTTATTAGATGAAGTTCGTGCAGCACAAACTCAACATTATCAACGAAGGATAGCGTCACATTACAATTCCCGAGTGAAGAGTCATCAATACATAGCGGGAGACTTGGTATTAAGGAATACCTTAGCTTCAGACCCACGCCATTAGAGGAAATTGGACCCTTTATGGGAAGGCCCATATATGGTTATTAAACCAGTCGGTTCGGGAGCATATAAGCTAAAGAACATGACAACAAACAAAGAGCTGGATTGTTCGTGGAATGCTAGGCACTTGAAGAAATATTATCCTTGAGGAGATTATCATTTTCATTCATGATGTAACAGTATTCAACTCAATCAATACAATTCTCAGTTTTCAACACACTATCTTTTGATTGGGGGCAACACTCAAGATCAGATCCAGCAACAAAAATCAAAAGGCATCGGTTTAAAACCCGTGTGGGACCTTCTACAAGGCATCGGTTTAAAACCCGAGGGAGTTCCTTCTCAAGCTTATTGAATTTCTCTGGAAATCCTTAAGTAAAGGCATCGGTTTAAAACCCGTGTGGGACCTTCTACAAGGCACCGGTTTAACACCCGAGTGAGTTCCTTCTCAAGCTTATTGAATTTCTCCAGAAATCCTTAAGTAAAGGCATCGGTTAAAAACCCGTGTGGGACCTTCTACAAGGCACCGGTTTAAAACCCGAGTGAGTTCCTTCTGAAACTTATTGAATTTCTACGAAAATCTCTAAGTAAAGACATTGTTTTGAAACAACTAAGACCTACTGCAACAGAGACTCAAGTGACTGACAAAGTTCAAAGATGAAGTTAATTCTTTATTCCTTTAAATGACCAGAAGGGGCCAACCTTTACATCAAATATACATATGAGATAACAAGTGTTGGGATACAATCTTCGTTCGGTCAAGAAGGAAAATCATCGTCGGTGATCTTGAAGAACTCTAAAACAAGATTGAAGTAGCTTTGTCAGAAGCAACACAGAGTCAAGAAGAACAGAGTCGAGAAAACATATGTTATCATTTGTTTATCTCCTTCGGGGATTGCGAAGCATTCTATAAAAATCCTCCGCAATTCCATACTCTTTATCCATCTTTTCCTGAAGAAGCCTGGCCTTTGATCAAACCTACATTCAAGGCAAGCTCTTCATAGCTGAATCCTTTAAGAGGAGACAAAGGAGGAGAGTCATCAAGATGATGCATTATATCTGGATCTGGAGGTGGAAAGTCCATCACGTCCTTGGCCCAAGGCAGAAGAGGAAGTCCTAGCTTTGCAAACACTTCTGGATGACAATTGGCGTGGTGGGGAGTTGTGTTGAAATAAGGATTTCTCCTTAGTATCGATTCCCATACCTTGTTCTCATCGTCCCAATATGCCTGCAAGTTATAAGCATTCAACATGTCAACAAAAGGCTTACTCTGCAAATATTTGAAGATGCAAGCCCTGCGAACATCAGTCGGAAGGGACTCGGGCAAAAGGGTAGCAGCTTGCCTTTGGGGTGTTGATACAGCTCCAAACCCTTTCGCCCCTGCTGAAAGCTTTTCAACTTCCCGCTCCAACTGTCAGATTTTCTCCCTGGCACCATCCGAATCCGAACGAAGACGGTCGTTCTTGGAATTCTTCACTCGGGCAATCTCCCAAGCGTTGTTTCCAAGACGAGCAATCTCAACATCTTTGGCTCTGGATTCTTCTCGAAGCCTAGAAAGCTCATCACTCAGTCTACTAAGTCTAAAGGCTGCTTCCACTTGATTGTGGAAATTACCAGCAAGACTCCTACAACAACTCAAGAGTTAGTCAAGAGCAAAAGAAAAATATTCAAAACGAAAGGTAATGAAGAGAAACTTACATCACCAGGGACTTTATAAATTCCCTATCTGGGACCGAAGAGAAGGCTCTGCTCTCAGCAGGCATTTGGACAGAAGTGCACCATTCTAGTGCCTTGTCAAAGTCGCCTATCACCAAGTCAGATCTCTTCAGCGACCAGGAAGGTTGGAACACATCATCATTTAACCGAGGGCGCTTCCTAGAAGCAGAGTCCTCGGCCTCCTCGAAAACCTCCACAGTTGAAGGATTGGAGGAGGATGCCAAACAAGCACTAGAGTCAGGTTCGGAGGCCCGAACGATGACCGGAGAAACCACATCTTCCATAGAAGACTGAACGGTCTTCATCATGGAAGAAGACTCCAGCGTAGCGCCAGTAGGGGTTTCAACAGTGCGAACAGCGACGGAGGGAGCCATATCCTCCTTGGAAGACCGAACGGTCTCTCTTAGCGAAGGAGACGTGGGAGAAGCATCAGTGGAAGCTGTGGGAATCTGAATTGAAGATTCACCAACAGCAATCTCCCCACGTTTAGAAGATTCACCAACAGCAATCACCTCAGAGGGAACCACCTTTGTCAGCACTGGAGCAGTCTTCTTGGAAGATTTTGCCTAATATTATCCAAGTTAATTCTTGGAGGCACTACAAAGGAAAGGCAAGCATCGTCAATACGAGAAATCAACCAAAAATATAGCAAAAAAGGGAAAACCCTAGATTTCTGAAGAACAGACGAAGCAAGGAATATCCAATAGGGAACTTTCGTAATGAGTAAACCCCAAGTATGACTACTATGGAGATTACTTAGGGAGAAGAAGAAGTTCATGATAAAATTGAATGACGGAGGAGAAAACTTACTTGTTCAGGTTCTGATTGAGATATTGTTGGAGGATAAGAGTACAAAGGCAGCAAAGGCAAAATACTAAATTCTACTTTGCAAATTTAGCATACAAGAATAACTTGCAGATAGCAAGGATAAAGATGGAGCACCTTTGAGGAACTTAAATAGCCACAGGGAGTGATGCGATGGTTGAAGGCCCAAGTTAATCAAGGGGTAGGATGGAAGAGACATTTCGAATTCCGAAAAATGTAGGATCAACGGTTAGGAGACAACGGTGCTTCAAATTCGAAACTTAAGGGTTGTCCTAAGTTTCCACGTGGAGCAATGTGCACTTGATACGAGGATACTGCCAAATACCAACCTTCGCACCAGTATTAAATAAGAGAGTATTCCCAATTCCTTGGGAAGAACAACTTGTACGCAAATATGAGGAAACGTTTGGGCTTCGTCATAAAGAAAGAGCGGTCGGGAGAAAGTTGTCAAGTGTCATAAAGGGTTCGGTAAGAACCAAATTAACGCTCCCGAGCGTATTCCTTTGATTTCTCGAGCGCCATCTTCAATTAAGGTACAAGTTTCTCTACATAATAGCTTGTCTCTTTCCTAAAACATCATTTTTACGAAAGGGAACATAGAAAATTCTTTGAGCAAGTATTATTAGAGCTTTTTGGAAATCATTGGAAGAGTTTGAGAAGGAAGGAGGCAAATGACTATTTCATTATCAGTAGGCCATGGGGGGCCAACCCTTAGAAAAAAAAAAAAGATTGCTTCCTATTGTTCTTTAACATTCTCGGCCGAAGGATCTTTGTCTGAGGCAGACTTTGAAGGTTCTTCAGGAAGAGGCGGCGAATCATCAAGAAACTTTTCGATATCTGGATCTGCTGGAATAGGGTCCTCTTCCTCCCAAACCCAGTTGGGAAAAGGCAGCTCAAGCTTCTCAAAGATTTCCTTGTGGCATACGCTCCGGAAGGGAGTTGTGTCAAAGGAATGATCAACTTCAAGAATATCTTTCCAGACATCATTCTGTCCCTCTCGGTAAGCTTGAAGGTTAAATTGAGTCATTAGATTTTTGAAGGGAACGCTGTTTAGGTACTTCCGAATGCAGTCCCTCCTAAGATCTTGTGAAAGATGTTTAGGTTTGCTGGGAACTGCCATCTTCTTCAGACGATGGTTCTCCATGTCTTGAAGCTCGAGGCTGTCAGTGCTTGCAGTAGCAAGATTTTGCTGCTTCTTAGCTTCGCATTCGGCAGCAGCAGCAAGACTGATTGACAAGTCCAGATCCTTTTTCAAAGAGTTGATGACCTGATCATTCTCCTCTTTTGACTCTTCGGCTGCTTTCTTCAGCCGGTCACCTCAGAATTGGCCTTCGCCAAATTCTCTTCACGAGTCTGCAGCAAGGAGCCGCTACGACCAACTCGGCTCAAGGCCTCCATGTGTTGGTAGAAGCTCAACACGACATTCCTAGGAAGGCAAGAGAATTATCAAAAATCTCAGGAGAGATTCGAAGCAAGTAGCAAAAAACCAAGAAAAATAATACCTCGTGGAAAGACGAACGAGAGCGTCGTCTTACAGGGTTTCAAAGGCCAGTCGATCGGCAGGCATAAGGCTGAGAGAGCTCCACTCAGCAGCTTTCTCATGGTCTTGCATGACTCGGTCTGTCACAGCCAATGACCATTGAGGGACGAAGATCTCCTCGGAATCTTTATTCTTTTTGGATTTCTTTGGGGCAGAAGCATCGACCGAGTCATGCTTCCTTTTGGTTTGGACAGGAGAGGGGACTTCGACCTTTTCCACCATTGGTTTTTTCCCTCTCCCCGAAGCCTCAATCACTAGCTTCAAGTTTCTTATACCCTTATAAGAAGGATCTTGAGGAGGCATAGAGGCCACATGTTCTGCAGTCAATGCTCGAGGAGACTGTTACTCTGCAGTCACAACGGCCTTGGCAGCCTTCACCCGAAGGTTGTCTGGATTAATTCTTGGAGGCACTGCAAAGAAGAACAAAGATCAGAAAATTGAAATAAGTTTGCAGTACATTCAAGAAAGCAAAACGTGATGGATAGAAAGTTCACGTTGAGCCAGCCCCCAGTATTGAAGAATGGAGTTGTATTCCATCTCATATCCATGTATCTCTTGATACCATGGAATTGATTTGATCTTCCTGACAATTGCTCTGTGTTCTTTGGATAGTTGAGGGACCCGGTTGCCCTCAGAATATGAAGTGTATAGTTTCGAGGTGGTTGGGAAGTTCAAATCTGATTGAGGCGCTCAGTAAAAGAAATACCGCTTGTGCCACCCCTTATGGTTGGAAGGACAGGTTCCCCTGGCAAGAATGTTGCCCGACCAATCAAGCTCAACTTTGTTGCGCTTGGAAAGAACAACCCAGCCAGGAGGATGGGAAAGAGAAAGAACATGAAAATGTACAAAAAGAGGAAGAGAAGGTGTGATGCCAAGTTCAAAACATAAACCCAGAAATCCGACGATAAGACGCCAGCTATTGGGGAGGAGCATGCTAGGACAAATCTCCCAGTGATTTAGAATGGCAGAAAATAAGGTATTGAAGAAAGGAGAGCGAACTCCGCTTTCCAAAGTATCTATATACAAGGAAAAGTCGCCAGGGAGAATCGAATTAACCCTTTCATTAGAAGTGGGGGCTCTAAGATGGTACTCAGAAGGAAAGTCGAAGCGTTCGATGGCCAAAGGAAGGTTCTCCTCGGTAAAAGAGGAGGGAAAAGAACTAGGTCCATCTATGGACTTGGTAGGTTGTTTGGATTGCCCAGAGGATTCAGCAGTCGCCTTTGGAGTTTTGGATGGTCTAGACTCAGGAAGTGCAGAAGGAGCCTCACCACTTTCTTCTGCTCTTCTCTACTGGCTAACTTCTTCGAAGTCACGCCAAAGGGCAGTTAAGGTTTTCTGGTCACTATCTGATTGCTTAGGAAGGATAGAAGCAAAGGCCTCATCACCAGAGTCGCCCTTACAGGCGCTAAGTTCATGAGGAATTTCAGAAGAAACCCTACCGCCTTCCATTACTGAAGAAGTCTAGTTGTGGTTTCTAACCAAAAAAAAAAAGAAACCTGGAGACGAAAGTAAAGGTTGCAAAGGAGTCAGGAGACTTATTGAATCACCGAAGCAGAATTCTTGAGAGTGAGAAGATCGTTAGAGTGTGAAGAAGACGACGAGGTTTCAAAATTCCAAACAAAAAGAATGAAACCTACGAAGACAAAGAACTACTTTTAAGCACTCACACGAGTGATCGAGGACATGTACGATCGAGATGGATTCAACATCAACGATCGAGATTTGGGGACGGTTCGAAAGGTTGAACTCACAAATCAAAAACAGGCGTTCAAAAACCGTCGTTTCGATTTCGTGAGGGACGATAGTTTCGGCTACAGTGGACGCGTGGCGTCACCCCCACGAAAAGTTAAAATATTCACGATGCTTGAGGAAAAAGCAATATAGTCGCAATAAATGTGATATGACATTTAATGGGCTGAGGATTATGCAAAACTATTGTTTGACAGATTACCCAGTTCAAAACCAAGCCCTCGAGATCGCCCGAACGCTTGGTCTGGGGGGCTCGTGATATGGAGAAAATATAACCGAACCTGGTTCAATCTTGGTTCGACCCTCGAACCCGGTTGGGACAAAAGGAATCGACTCGCTTCCAAGTGGGCCGGGTCCAAAAGGTAGCTTGCTAAGGAAGAAAACTAACTCAGTCACAAGCACGCCCTAATCCGCTACTATCGGAATGGGCTAATTGTCAAAGAGACGGGTAGCAGCATTTGAGGCTAATGCTTATCGCTATTATATGGATAACTACCATATAACGATCGTATTATCAAAGGAGTCATCTACTAGTCCAACCTAGTAGGGATCTATCACTCAACGGATTTATCTGTTAAGATCTGACGGCTATCCGGAGAAGGCTCAAATACATCCAACGAAGGAGATTCAAAGGTACACTCTATATAAGACATCACCTACCCATAAGGTAGAAGGACACATACAATTTGAATCGTATTCTCATTATTCATTCCTTAGCTCTGTACTCAAGTAGAGCCGTTTGTGATTAAGTTCATCAAGTGACTTAGCTTTTGGAGGTGGACTCCCGATCCTAGCGATCGGGCCACATCTGACGATCGTTTTTGCAGGTCATCCATAGGAGATCTAAGGGCTGAGCAGATTTTGGACGCATCACCAGGCAATGAGCTTCTCAATTCTTGATGTATGCAAGTTATACTAATCGTATATGTTTGTGTTTGGACATACTTTGAGGGTTTCTAGAAGAAGTCTCAAGAACCCCTAAGAATGAGACTCCTACTTTGGTAGGTCTATCTATCGATGTTTTTAATTGTAGTGGTGGGTCCCACTACAATTTGCACCATAAGTGGCGACAAGACGGTTATGTAGTCTAGGATGACTACTCCTCTATTTAGTTGAGTCTAAGTAGGACTCTAATATTAATTTCCCTCTCTTGGATGAGTCTGAGTAAAACCCAAAACAAGGAATTAGGGTTCAGGGAAAATATTATAAATGGATGGATGGAATACCAAATAGAGTACCGACAATAGAATACTCTCTTATGCTCGACGAAATCTCCAAGTTAATCTTGAACCTCCATCATTGTGGTTCGCCGATTTGGAAGCGTGAAAATACCTATAGGGAACACAAGGTGAAAGAAGGGAAAGGGAACGCAAAGAGGCACTTCTAGTGTCTAGATCCATTGCAGAACATCACTAAGGTAAAGGATCTAGAAGTATTTTTTTTAATGATTTTGATTAACATTGGTATCCGAGCCAGTTAGGGTTAGGGTCACTGGCAATGGCTGGTTTCATAGGTGTTGGTTGATTTAGGATGAAATCATGGGTTTTATTTTTCCCCTTAATATGAATGAGTGTCAGATTTGATCCCTAATCAATTGTCTGACCTCTACCCAATCTGTGGTATGAAATTTAATGAGAATTTTTTTTTCTTTTATTTTATGCGGAAAAAAGTTTTTTTTTAGATTAAAATTAAAAAGAAAAAAATTTATTGTTACTTGTATTGTTCACCGAATTTTATTTTGTTAAAAAAAATTTTAAAAAAATTCTTGAATCACGTGAAGGAAGTGAAGATTCCTTCACGTGAAGGATATTTTTCGTGAGCTGGTTTTTTTAAATAATTTTATTATTATTATTATTATTATTATTATTATTATTATTATTATTATTATTATTATTATTATTATTATTATTATTATTATTATTATTATTATTATTATTATTATTATTATTATTATTATTATTATTATTATTATTATTATTACTATTATTATTATTATTATTATTATTATTATTATTATTATTATTATTATTATTATTACTATTATTATTATTATTATTATTATTATTATTATTATTACTATTATTATTATTATTATTATTATTCAGTTAAAACAAAAAAAGATAAAAGAAGAGAGTGTGGAAATCGTGGGACTCTCTCTTCTTTTTGTTGGAATGAGTTTGAATCTCTAACCTTGTGGTTGTCAACCACATGTTCAAACTAACAAAACTCTTCCAACACCATGTTTAGTCTCTGAATTAAAAAGTATTAGCCTGGAGTTATTTATGAATTAATATTTTTATGTTTTTGCATAAAATTTGTTTTTGTGCAATTTTTTATGATCATTAGCTTAACTGTCATGTTTGTTATGTTGTTTTAAAATTCTTTGCTGTGATGATTATGCAAAAAATTTAATTAGCAATGGAACCCTCCCATGGTGGTTTAGACCTTTGATTCTTTCAATTGATGGGTGCATAATTAATCTCTTCCAAATAGACCATAAAGATATTTATTTTTTCCTGGAAGAAATCCTATTTGGTGTTACCATAATGACACAATTTATGTATGTATGCTAGAGTTAGTATTTTGAGAGTCATGCAAAGTGTGGTACACCTTAGTAGTGTTGTAGTAGGACTTTTTGAAATGTGATTAAAGGGTTGTAATTTTAATTATTTTTTGGAAGCCATGTGATAGGGTTGCCACCACAATACTCATCACAATCTTGTACTGACTCGATGTGTCATTAAAAATACCAAACTTTGGTTTCCTCTGGTGGGACCCTTGCACACCCGTATGTATAGTGCAATTATGTGATAGGAGATGCCTATTCATCTGCTGTATACTTTATTGGGATAGTTTAAATTAATTATTCTCAATACTTATTAGTGGGGTTTGACATCGAACGGTGTTAGATGATTGACACCACAGTATGGATTAAGGATAATTAATTTGAAAAAATTCCAATGAGTGATGAAAAATATACTAATTATGTATTTTTGCATTCTGGATCTAGTCTAGATGGCCTCTAAAAATGTTATCATTGACCTACTCATGGGTGAGAAACTTCTCGGTCATGAGAACTATAAGAAGTGGCAATGGAAAGTCCAGTACTACCTTAATGACCAAGATAACCTAGAGCATCTTACCAAGGAAATGACTGAACCGACCAATCCTCCCTTAGGAAGAGAGACTACCTAGTCTTGTAGAGATAAGGATCTATATGATGCTTGGGTTAAGAAAGACCGAAGTGCACAGTTTTTCATGTTAAGTGCCATGTAAGATGACCTACAAGGGGAATATGAGAGTTTCCTTACAGCTAAGTCCATGTGGGACGAGCTGAAGCATGCTTTTGGTGGTACATCCACAACCAAACTACGAGGTATGATCCTCAAGTTTGAGATGTACCGAATAGACTCCAAGCATAAAATGACTGAGCACATCAAAACTGTCAAGGAAATGGTTCGCAAATTAAAAGATGTTAGACATGACCTTTCTGATGAGCAATAGATCCAGGCCTTGATTAGGACCCTACCTGATTCCTGGACACCAATGAAACAAGTACTTGCTCACCTTGAGAACATCAAGATGTATGTTGATTTAGCTCAACAGCTTAAGATGGAAGCAGAGCGCCTAGAAGCGACTCACACAACTAATCTTGTTACTCAGGCAAGTACACGTAGGGGCAAATGGCCCAAACGTAAAGGACTTAAGAGAGGGAATCAGGAGGGTACCAAGAACTTGGCAATTAAGGGAGGAATGGTCAAACAAAAACATGGACAGCGTGGGGGTAAGAAAGACATGTCCAAAGTAACTTGCTATAACTGCCAAAAGAAGGGACGCTTTGCTCGTGATTGCACTGAGTCAAAGAAGGTACCATCTTTATTTTTTTTCGTTATACCTTTGTGAGTACGCATGTTTTGGTTGCCGTGACACAATCAGACTGGATTGCTGATACAGGAGCAACCAGGAACGTCACACAGGAAAGAGGCAGTTTCATAAATTATGTCAAAGTGTCACTAGGAATGCATACGATCTACATAGGGAACGACACCAACATTGATGTTCAAGGCATTGGACCAGTCTAACTTAGCTTACGAACAGGCCGCATGTTGATCCTCCATGATGTACTCTATGCACCAAACATAATGCATAATTTAGTTTCGATTTCAACACTTTTAAATTTTGGATATTCTTTCAATTTTCAAACAGTGCTTTGGATTTGTTTTTGATGGGCCATATGGGGCCACTACATTCTTGAAAATGGATTTTTTTTAAATCAGATTTGATTCCGGTTATCTTTGATTCTTCTTCTTTAATTGTTGACAGTAATATAGAATCTATAAAATGGCATTCTTGGTTAGGTCACATTAGGAAGGATAGGATGTCACGGTTAGCTAGAGTCGGCCTTTTAAGCTCACTCGCTAAAGTAGACCTGCCCATTTGTGAACCTTGTCTAGCTGGAAAGGCTCATCGAAAGCCTTTTGTGGAAAGGCACCCAGATCAACTCAACCATTAGAGTTAGCATACTTTAACATCTATGGACCCATGAATGCTAAGGCAAGACATGAAGCCTCCTATTTTCTTATTTTTATAGATGTTCATTTGCGATATGGTTACATTTATTTGATCCCTCACCGTCATGAAGCATTAGATTGCTTCAAACGCTTTGTGACAGAGGTTGAGAATCAATTAGGCAGGAGTTTAAAAATTTTGCAAACTGACAGTAGACGCGAATATTTATCTGAACAATTTAAAGATTTGTGTGAAGAAAAAGGAATTGTGAGACAATTAACTATTCCTAACACTTCGCAACAAAATGGTGTAGTAGAAAGAAGGAATAGAACTCTATTGGACATGGTTAGGTCCGTGATGGCGCAACCAAACCTCCCAATTAGTTTTTGGGGAGATGCACTTCAGATTGCAGCCTATATCCTAAATAGAGTACCATCTCAGTCAATACCATCTACACCCTATGAGCTATGGAAAAGTACAAAGCTTGCTCTGGGACATTTATGACCATGGGGTTGTGCTGGGTATGTTCACACCCCTTCTAATAAGTACGGGAAGTTAGGACCTGAAGCTAAGAAATGCATCTTTGTGAGGTATCCTAATAGATCTAAGGGATACATTATGTATGGTCACCCTAGTGGAGGTATGATTAAGTCACGAGATGTCAAATTTCTAGAAGCAGATTACCCTAGTTTATCTGATGCACATAGAGATCTTGACCTCTATGAGATAGAAGAGGATCACAACATACCAAATCCTCTTGGCGAGGCTGGGGATAGGAAACATCCTATAGTGGCCATAGAAGATATTGGTCATAGTGCACCAAGTGGAAGCATGATTGTAGACTATGAACCTAGAGGGGGTGTACCTAGTGGGGGCACACGCATAAACCAATGTGATCTCAATGCACACAAAAGCACAAGAGGACATATTCCCCATCATCAATTTGAGAGTGAAGGGAATGCCCTTTTGTGTGCCTTAGCTGATGAGGAGGAGCCTGCATCCCTACAGATTGCACGATCATCACATGCTAAGGACAAATGGTTGGCTGTTATAGAAGATGAGTTGAGTTCTATGGAAAAGAACCAAGTCTGGGAGTTAGTTGATCCTCCACCTAATTGCAAAACTATTGGGAACAAATGGGTTCTTAAGGTTAAGCGTAAGGCCGATGGATCAATTGACAAATATGAGGCACGACTTGTGGTGAAAGACACCCAAAGAGAGGGTGTGGACTATGATGAAACATTCTCCCCTGTCGTGAGTATAGCATCCATTTTCCTTGTATTGTCCATTGTGGCAAGACTAGATCTAGAACTCTTTCAAATGGACGTTAAAATGGCATTTCTCAATGGAGAACTGGATTAAGAGATCTATATGGATCAACCAGTGGGTTTGAGTCTAAGGGACATGAGCACAAAGTTTGCCGCCTTAAATGTTCCATATATGGCCTCAAACAAGCATCCAGACAATGGTATTTTAGATTTTATCATGCTGTAACTTCGAATGGTTTTGATGTGATTGAAGAAGATCATTGTGTGAATATAAAACAGTCCAAGAAAGGATTCTTAGTTCTCTCTTTATATGTCGATGATATCCTTTTAGCAGGGAATGACATTGACATGAGTGTTGCCACTAAAGAGTGGTTGTCCTCTACATTTGAGATGAACGACATGGGCAAAGCCAACTTTGTGTTAGGCATCCAGATAGTGAGGAATCGCTCAAAGAATTTCTTGGTTTGTCTCAACAAACTTACTTAGAGAAAGTCCTTGAATGATTCCATATGCAAAATTCTAAGCCCGTTGACACACCAATGGACAAAACGTGCAGACTGCGCTTAGATAAATGCCCTAGGAATGAAGAAGAGAAAAATCAAATGTCAAGAGTACCCTATGCTTCTGCGGTTGGTAGTCTAACGTATGTGATAATGTGTACGTGCCCAGATATCTGCTATGTTGTTGGGTGGTCAATCATTACTAGAGTAACCCAGGACTTACCCATTGGCAATCAGTAAAAAGGATGTTCCGTCACTTTCATCGGACGAAAAATCTCATGCTCACATTTAGTGGTTCAAATTTGAGGTTGAGAGGTTATAGTGATACTTGATGGGGCAGTGATTAGGAAGAGCAAAAGTCTACCTCAGGTTATGTTTTTGTCCTTGGAGGTGGAGCTGTTACTTGGAGCAGCAAGAAGCAAACATGCATTGCTTTGTCCATGATGGAGGTTGAGTATGTTGCGTGCTCAAGTGTTGTTCAAGAGGCAGTTTGGCTTAGAATATTCTTGAGAAGTCTCAACCTATCCTCACATGCAGATGATGTGGTGCTCCTACACACTGATAGTACAGCAGCTTTGGCTTTTTCTAAGGATGCTAAGTTCCATGGAAAAGCCAAACACATAGAGATCCGCTACCATTTTATCTGAGACATGATTGCAAAGGGAGAAGTTGTCTTAAAGCACATCTCCACATCCAACATGGTGGCTAACCCATTGACTAAGCCTATACCAAGGGATGTGTTTTTTTGTCACATGTTAGGAGTCTGGGTCTTAGACGTGGATGATTTTATTTTATTCATTTATTTTAAGACATCTTCTTTTGGACATAATGAAATCATTTTTTTTAATGTGCATATTTGATGCATGTTTATGATAAGTGAGTAAGTATATTTTATAAAGATGTCACCAGGCATTGAATTGACCCACTCACATGGGTAATTCGCCTTGGCGCTTGTAGATAGCGAGCAAGATGAGCCTAAGGGTTTGTAAGGCTTTAGGGAGCCTTCAAACCAATGACAGGTGCCTTAGTTGGAAGTAAGATGAGACCTCAATGGTCGAAAATAGAATCATCACATTTCAATGTTGCCTGTATTGTAGCCGAATGTGAATCTTTTATAATTGGTCATTGAGTGATTGAGTGATTGATTGTAGAAGAATCAGGTTAGGTGCTTTAGGTAGCGACTGAACCAAGATTTGTATGGTTTTTTTTTTCTTTCTTTTGTGACATGCCAATATCAATGGGAGTTACGCCATAGCATGCATATTTGTTGCATGTGCTAAAGTCGACCGGTGATGAGAGTAATTGAATGGATCCCTGCTTCGTCACTGTGTGAGCCATCAGGATCACATTTTGTTGATCCTACTTATACCCTTTACTTTAGACTATGCCACTAAGAGGATACCCAATGATGCTACTTTAGCTTGTTCCTTAGATTCATGTATGATGCGGTCTCGCAGGACAAGACTGGGAAAGCAATTGGGGATAACCCAAATGGCATGAGGTGTCACATCCACCCAGCCGTACCCTAACCTGGCATACCCGGGTATGTGATCCACAGTCCCGAAGATCAAGTATCGAGAAACCATGCCTCCCACATACGCGATAACACAATCATGAACAATAAATAAATCAAGGTCAAAGCATATAATCAATGAAATCATGATAAGGATAAGAAACAATATAATCAGAGCGCGGAAATAAATGATACCAATGTATATAATCAAAATGAGAGAGAGTGAGTGGAAATCACTCCCTCAGTAGCAGTTGAAAGTATGATCAAATCAAGTTAAGTATTACAGATCCAAGTCTTAAAACGAGAGATAACAATATAAACATCTACACAATTGTTTCCTCGATCTTATACAAAATATCTTCGTAAGTATAAACATATAAGACCAAGCACGGCTGCTCCCACACCAGTGTCGAACTAATCCTGGTACTAAGCGTAATCACCCTCGATATCTTCACAATAATCTTCATGGTAGCTAGTACCTTGAGGTATGCCTCATCCAGGTTTGTCTCTAGGTAGGTGCCAACAAATCCTTCTGTACCTGTAGAGTAATCTAACAAAAACAATTGCACAGAAAGGAATGAGTTCGAAAGAACTTAGCAAGGCAGTTATTCCATAATACATAAGTCACATGATCCAAAACATAACACGATGCAATATGATATGAAACAAATGATGCAAATATGATTCTAACTCTATATATGCTAGTCTCTATGGTAGACATGTTTTAAGTCATAGCACCATACTTCTTTGGGTAGGTCTCCATCACTCTTCCCTCAACCATTTAAGTTATCTTGGGTTCAACGTTGGTAATTGGGTCCTGTATCCCTCGGGACAATCCATGGTTGGGGTTTAAGTCACCGCTCTCTCACATCACCATTGGCATAAGTATTGGCGCATGTCATGGTAAAGCCTAGCCCAATGCAAGTCATCTACTCAGTCGTATCATGTCAGATCCGAATACTTCCCCTATGGCTACAACCAACTTGGTTCGGTATCCTTCACACCAGAGTCACGTATCCTATGGCACCAACCAACTTGGACAACGAACTCATCAACCCTATTAGTCATCCACAAATAGTAAACAGGAAGCCCTCACGTCCTCTCACGGGTTGGTTACTGGTCTTTAGCGCCCGTGAGCCCAAGTCTAGCCATTTGCAACCCTACCAATAAATGGCCTCTTTCGAGTATCCGCAAGGTGATTTATGTCCTCTCACGGGTTGGTTACCGGTCTTGAGTGCCCATTAACCACATTACTACCACGATTCGTTCAGTCTCAATACCCTTCCAATTCGGGTCTGATACAACAGGGACATCCTAGCCAACACTTCTAGACAAGTCCTATACATGACATCCAATAATCCGGGAAAGCGATGATGGGCATCTTCGGAGAACATTCGATACTATTCCCTCCGATGTCCAAGGACAGAAATGTCAATAGGACATTCCCCAGTCCCAAATCATACTTATCCAATCACATTCTCAGTTTCATCATATAATACATAAGTGATACTTCATCATATTGAAAAGTAAGTCATAACATCCATGATCAATCATATATGTAATTGACAAGAATGAATAGTCATGATAAGCAATAGTATATAAACATGGTGCTATTGTCCTAAAGTATGTACAGTAGTCATATGATGTTCAAATACAACAAAGAAGCTAAGCCAACTAAGTTGCCAACATCAGTGTAAGATTCATATAGTCTATGTAATATGGTGATAACCGTCCTTACCTTGAGTCGAGATGAAGCTAATCCAATAATCACAAGAGAATGATCCAAAGATAGTATATAGACCCTAGACAAACACAGATGAAAGATTAGAAAAGAAATCGAGAAAATCGGAGGTTGAACGGGTCAAATCGGGAAATTACACAGTTCAGCAATCAATTGGTTGACTGACTTGGTCGATTGACCTAGTCGACAAAGCAGTCGATCAAGTGAACAGTGCGGGGCTGAATAGTGCATTTTGATCTCGGATAGATCCGAAATTTGGAGGGATTGAGAGTAACAGTATAAGAACACTATCCAGCAAGTAATTAGCATAATCCAATGGTCTATATAGGAATCCCCAAATTGAAACCCTAAGTTCTAAATGCAAGAATCATAGTCTTCAATTGAAATCAAATGCAATTGCAAGGGGAATTAAGGAATCAGCTAGGGAAAGTGTTAAGCAATAGATGACAATCAAATGCTAGCATAGAATTAGACTTAGCATACTTAACCTAATCAGTTTAGGAAAAGAAACAAGATGCTAAGAAGAAAATCTTGGAAATGAATACACAAGAACCAAAATGAGAGTATAGCATAGGTAAGAATGGAAGGAGCTTATGCATTAGCAAGGAATGAACACTTGAAGTGGTGGTTGCAAGGTTGCAGCACCAACTTCAAGGTTACAACAGCAAGTAAGAGAAGGGATTAGAGTAGAATAGAGAGAAAGAGAGAGAAATCATACCTTAGAGGTGATCTTGAAGTTAAGAGACAATGATTGGTAATGATTGATGCAATATTCCTTCACCACTACCAAGAGAGTGCCTTGGGAAGCTCTTCCCTCATTCTCAGCAAGCTAAATGAGTAAAATAGGGTTCAAGTCACGAGGCTCACTTAAGTAGAGAAGAGAATATTCAAAAAGCATCAAATTCTCGGATTCGGGAATCCTTTGGTCAACTGGCCCAGTCGACCAAGCTAGTACAACATGCTTGATACAGGGAATTGAAAGGCTAGAACAACTCAAATTGAAGTGGGTTTTCTCCTACAAGTCAATCAACAAGTCTAGATTAGAGTAATACCTTTGAATCGAGTCTGGAAGTGCATTCTTGAAGCTAGTGTGTTTGTTTTTTATTATGAGAGCCGATGAATATGACCAAACTTTATTTGAATTGAAAGAGTTGTATGATTAGGCATAGTTTGGATTTGACTCCTTTGTTTTATTCTTTATTCTTCTAGACTTTTTATTTCAATTTGTAATAACTTTAGAGCTACTTTAGAGTTTTGATTTACTCTTCCACATTATGATCTATATAGTTATTTTCCACTATACTATGAAATCCAGCCCTAATCCTAACCCAGAAACCCATTTGTTTGTAGGTCCGAAGACCCAAAGTGAAGGAAGAAGGCAATTATGGGCCATCTCAATGGAAGACATGGTGTTTGACCCAGAACCCATGGAGATTAATGATGGTGTCCATACTTGGAAACCTTGTCAGAGTGGGAGAAGAAACTACATCTTGAAGAAGAAGAGCTTGGTTGATGGGACTTGAGGCCTAGTTGGACATGGTTGAAGGGTCCCTCAATGCTAGGTGAGTTGCTTGTTGAGTTAGGAGAAGCCCCATTGAAGATTTTGAGGTTTGGAGCTTCAATTCCCTGATCTGGGCTTGCTATCAGCCTAGGTCAACTACTTGGGTAGACTGGGCCAATCAACCCACTGTGACAGGGGCTTAATTGTGAATTTCTGATTTTTAGGGTTTTGATGCTCTATTTAATGGGACTACGTGGTTTTCAACGACACTTGTTTCTAAAGCCTCTAGAGAACGTGGGAAGCCTCTCTCAAGCCTTCTCTTTCGAGTTGTGGAAGATCCTTTGCAAATTCTCAAGTTCTTCGGTGAATCTTCTTCGTTAATGTGAAATTCAGCCCTAGCCTAACCTTGACCTTGACCCGGTAACCTTGATGTTTGTAGGTCCGAAGACCCGAAGTCGAGGAAGAAGCCAATTGTGGGCCCTCTCAATAGAAGACATGGTGTTCGACTCCGAACCCATGGACATTGATGATGGTGCTCCATACTTGGAAGCATTGTCAATGTTTGATAAGAAACTGCACCTTGAAGAAGGGGAGTTTAGTTGATGGACCTAATGCACTTCCAAACTTGATTCGAAGGTAATTCTCTAACTTAGACTATTCATTTGAGATGTAGGAAGAAGCCCATTTGATTTTGAGTTGATCTGGCATTTCATTTCCCTATTCTAAGTTGTTGTCCTAGCTTGGTCGACAGACCCACCAACCAAGCCCGACCAACCAAGTGATATTTAATATGGGGAATGCTGATTTTTAGGTTATTTTATGCCCAACTTAACTAGACTTCGTAGTTAGGACCCTATTCTATTGCTAGGACCTCCTGAGAACTTGGGAAGACCCTCCTAGACCTCTCCTTGGTATTGGTGAAGTGCTCCTACAATATTCCTTATTTCTCATTCCCAAGATCATCTCCAAGGTATGTAATCTCTCATTCTCTCTCTAATCTACTCTTACCTCCTCTTATTCTTGCTGTTGGGACTATGAAGAAGGTGCTGCAACCTTGCAACCACCTCTTCTATTGTCTCTTTTGATTAGTATGAACCCCCATTTCTATTCTATCAATGCTATGTTCCCTATACATGATTCTTACCCTTGCATTCCTATGATTTTCTTCATATCAACATGATTTCATCTACTAAACTGATTTCCCTAGTATGCTAGGTCTGATTACATATTAGTAATTGTTTCTAAACTATTGTTCATCATTCTATTGATTGAATCCTTAATTTCCCTTTGCATTTGCAATTGATTGCATTGAAGAACATGATTTTAGCATTTAGAAATTAGGGTTTCAAATTGGGGATTCTTGATTTGATCATTGTTATATGTTAAATCTTCATTAGATAGTCTTAGTATACTGTTCCTAACATTCCTTTCAAATTTTGGAGTGATCCGAGTCCCGAAAGCTAGGTTTCGGATCAAAAATCTTAAATCTACCATGTTACTGTTCACCTGGTCGACTACTTGGTCGACTACTTGGTCGACTACTTGGTCGACTGAGTCAGTCCACCCAGCCAGTCAGCCAGCTGAATACAGCTTTGTGTATTCAGCCGTTTTGATCCGTTTGACCTCCGATTTGCTTGATTCTTCTTCTGATATTGCACATATGATTGTCTAGGGTTCAAGTACTAACCTTGGGAACATTCTCCTTGATATCCAAACCATCTTCGATTCGAGTTAAGGTAAGGACGGTTGTTACCATTATTATGTAAATTGTGCGAATCTTGTTTCTAATTTGGGAACTTCTTAGATTCACTTCATTATTGTATTTCTTAGCATTGTATGACTGTTATAAGTGTCACATCCACCCAGCCGGTATCCTATTTGGCATACCCGGGATGTGATCCACAGCCCGAAGATCCAGATCGAGCGGCCATGCCTCCCACATACACTATAACATAATCTTGAACAATATAATCAAAGTTTAAAGTAAGCAATAAACAGATCAAATGAATAATAAAAGATAATCAATCAGAGTGCGGAAATATCAAGTATCAACTTCTCATAAAAGTAATCTCAAGGGGAAAGAGTGATTATAAGTCACCCCTTCAAAATAGCAGAAAAGTGGTTATTCAAACTTAATTACAAATAGTATTAAGAGTAATTCCATCAGAGTTAAAGACAATATATCCATAAGTTTTACAATCATCCAGGGAAATGGGGCACTACGCAGAGGTTTCTTCTATCCTAATGAGTGTTTCTTCGTAAGTGTGGATGAAGTGAACCCAGCGTGGCCACTCCCTCACCATGGTGGGGCTAACCCTGGTACGAACCATAATCCTCCATGGCACAATAATCCTGACACTCATCGTAGCCATCACCCGAAGGATAGTATGCGGGATCATAGCTCGGGTCGTAGTGTGCACCATCAGAGTCTTCTATACCTGCAGGATAATCTAACAAATTGCACGAAAGGAATGAGTTCAAAAGAACTCAGCAAGGCAAGTCGTTTTATAATACACAGTTCATCCGATACAATTCATGATATGATGCAATATGATATGAGACAATGATGATATATGATTCTAACCCTAAGTATGTTGGTCTCTAAGCTAGACATGCTTTAAGCCATAGCACCATACTTCTTTAGGTCGTCTATCACTCCCCCTCAATCATACAAGATATCTTGGGTCTGCCGGGGTAATTGGGTAAAGTCCTCATCAACCATGTTGGGGTTAAGTCACCACTCTCTCACATCACCATTGGTATAAGTACTGGCGCATGTCACGGCATAGCCTAGCCCAATGCAAGTCATCTACTCAGTCGTATCATGTCAGATCCTGATACTTCCCCTATGGCACCAACCAACTCGATTCCGTATCCTTCACACTAGAGTCAGTGTATCCTATGGCACCGACCAACTCGGACTACGGACTCATCAACCCTATTGGTCATCCACAAATGGTAAACGGGAAGCTCTCACGTCCTCTCATGGATTGGTTACTGGTCTTGAGCGCCCGTGAGCCCAGGTCTATCCATTTGCAACCCTACCAATAAATGGCCCCTTTCAGGTATCCGCAGTATGGTTCAAATCCTCTCACGGAGTGGATACCGGTCTTGAGCGCCCATCAACCATACCCTACCACGGGTCGTTCGGTCTCAATACCCTTCCGAATCGGGTCTGATACGACAAGGCAAATCCTAACCATACACCTAGACAATCCTATGTATGTCATCCAATAACCCGGGAAAGCGTCCATGGACACCTTCGGAGAATATCCCATACTATTCCCTCCGATGTCCAAGGACAGAAGTGTCGGAAGGACACTTCCCAAACCCAAGTCATACGTAGTCAATCACAAGTTCAATCTCATCATATCGTTTACAATCAATAATTCATCATATAAACAAAGACATATCATAACATGATTGATCATATACGAAATCATGAAATATAATTAAGCATGATATTCCGAATGACATGTAACATACTATTACTGATAAGAATGTATGTAAAAGTTATGCATGGTAAAGAAGTACACATAGAAAATATATTTACTGAATTCTCAAAGCATAAGCATGATTACATAATTAATGTACTTGTGTTAACGACCATCCTTACCTTAATCGAGTCGTAAATAAAATCAATGACCACCAATAATAGTCCCAAAAATCAGTGTTGGTACCCTAGACAACATACAAGTAACATCAGAGAAGAAAATAGTCTAATCGGAGGTCAAACGAATCAATTTGGCCAAGTACAGGGATATTCTCATATCTTGGTTGACTGGCTTGGTCGACTGACAGTCGACCAAGACTTGTTAACCATGGGCAGAATTGATAACTTGATCCAAAACTGACCTTCCGGTGCTCCGATCAACACGAAATTTGGAGGGCATGATTATAACAATATGAGGATACTACACACTAAATTTCATGACGATCCAACGGTCCAATTAAAAATACCCAAATCGAAGCCTTATGTTCTATATGCTAAATATCAAGAATCGAATTGGGATTGATTGAAATTGTAAAGAATGATGGAAATCAATTAAGTGAATGGTAAGGAATTAAATTAGAATCAAGATTCATAGTAATCTAGACCTAACATGCATTTACATATCAGTTTTGAATCAAGACAAGGTTGAAATGGGAGGAATCAAAGTAATGAAATGTAAGCAATCCTAATTCAATCATAACATAGCAAGAATGGGGTGATAATCATGGAATTGAATGGGGAAAACTCATGGTTAAGTGTTTGCAAGGTTGCAGCACTTCAACCATGGCCTTAAGATCATAATTTGGTAGAAAATGAATAGATTAGAAGAAGAATAGATGGAATCATACCTTGAGTTGATGATTGATGTGCAATACTGATGATTGGAGTCAATGATCTTCCTAAACACCAAGAAAAGCCCAAGAGAGTGTCCACCTTTGTGCTCTGGAGTGCAAATGATTATCTTAGGTCCTCATTCACGAGTTCCAAAAAGGTAGGGGCAAAAAGGGAATTGATTTTGTAAAAATTCGAATTCCATTACTGCTGGTCGACTGGCTGGTCGACTATCAGTCGACTAAGGCATGACAGCAACTTCAGGAGTGGATTTGGAAGGCCAGACAGGTCCGAATTGAGTTGGGTTTTCTCCTACAAGTCAATCGAAAAGTCTAGTTTCAAGAAATACCTTCGGATTGATCACGGGGGTCCAATAGGTGCTTCAACTAATTCAATCTTCATCGATGCACAGATTTTCACTCAACACTGACAATGTGCTCAGGTAAGGGGCATCAATGTCAATGTCCATAGGCTCTGGATCAAGCATCGAATCTTCAACTATGAGGGCCCACAAGTCTCTTCCACCAC
>NW_028291273.1:0-117648 GCF_041222555.1 Hakea prostrata
GGAATTTATTAATTTGATTAATAAATTAAATGCCCAAGGGCAATATTGGAAACTCACTATTAGGGCGGTTACAAAATAGGGTTATATATTTTGGTAACCACCGCATTAGTGAGTAAGAAACTGAGTGATTAATTCGCACGAGCGAATCTCTGAGAAACGGCGGCTCCATCTCTCTCTCCCTCTCTCTTAGAATCGCAGGCTTAGATTTTCTTCTTTGCTAGTATTTGATCTTCATTCCATTAATCCGCGGCATTTGGGTTGTGGATATTATTCCCTTTCCCTGTGATTGAGGAATCTCGCCGGTAAATCTTTGGTGGTGGAACGAGAACGTGGATCTAGACTTCCGCTGCGAATACTTCAAGTAAGGGAAAGCAAATCCAGGTAAGGAATTTTTTTTCTCCATCAATTAATTGAATTGAATTACTTTTGATGTATTACCAACATTGGCATCAGAGCCATTGGTTCCCACGGTTCTTTGTTCCTCCCCATTGTTTATTTTAATTGTATGGATCCAATGGGAGGATCAAGGGTTTAATACGAAACCCATGGGAGAATTGATAGGGTTTTTAGAAACCTTTAATTTTGATTCGGATCCGAGTGGGAGGATCCCTGTGAATTTCCCTAATGAAGATTTGCATGAATTGATAATCCATGATGATAATTATTTTTGTTTAATAATTAATGCTGGATTTTTTTCATGTTTTTTTTTTTTTTGATGATTTTTTGGGTGAAAAAACGTGTTTTTCGTTTTTTTTGAAAAAAATTTTCGTTCAAGAAAAAATTGAAAAATCGCCGTTTTTTGGTCACTGTGGACCAGACGGACGATCACCGTCTGACCAGACGGTCGTCCGTCTATTATCGTGAGTGGTCACGAGTGACCCGCACGGAATTTCCGTTTGGGGAGACGGTCATCCGCCTGGTCCCACAGAATGCCGGACGGAATTTCCGTGCTGGCGAGATGGTCATCCGTCTCGGGCATAAAAGGCGGACGGAATTCCGTCTGGGCAGACGGCAGTCCGTCTGGGAGATGGATTTTTTTGGATATTGGTCTGTCCAGTTCAGAATGTGTTTCTAACTTACAGGACACCAATGGCCCGACAATCTGTGTGATGTTTGGGCATTGAGGGCCTAATGGGGCCTAGTGGGAGCTAATGAGGTAGAAGTGTTCTGTGTGAACCACCTTATAGCTTGAACATGATTGCATGTATTATTTTAATCAAACTATTTTTTATTTATGGGTCTATCAATCATGTTTCTTGCACAGAATGAAGCTAGTGTATAAGTTTATGTGGGTTTGCATGAGAATTTGATTGAATGTTTTTTTAGCATCTCTTTTGGTTTAAATGCTTATCCCATAGGTTGACTATGCTAGTGTGATTTGCTGTTGCTTGAGTTGTGTTTTATGCTAGAATAGTTGAACTCATCCTAGTATGTAATGTCTCTAGAATAAATGGCTGCTACCAAGAGCATTGTTGCTGACCTCACTAAAGGAGATAAGCTGAATGAGAGGAATTATGACCTCTGGCACCGAAAGGTGCAATATCTCCTGGAAGAGCAAGATATGCTGGAGACCATAAACCAGACCATGAACCCACCTGAGGAAGGTACCACTGCACAGCATCGCAGGGACCTTGATATATACAATGCTTGGAAGAGGAAAGACCGGGTAGCCAGGATTACAATCCTGAGCTCCATGAGGGATGACCTGATGCTTCGTTATGAGAAGCATAGGACTGCAAAGTCTTTGTGGGAGGCTGTGAAGTTCCAGTATGGAGGGACTTCCACCACAAGAGGCCGCCAGCTCGGACTCACTTTTGACGGTTATAAGATGCGCCAGTGGTCACACCATGAGGCAGCATATAACCATCATGTCTAACATGATTAGTGAGTTGAGCGCATGTGGGCGCCGAAGACCGATGAGGAGCAAGTCTCCGCAGTCATCAGGTCATTGCCAAAGACTTGGGAGCATATGAAGATCTTCTTGACTCATGTTGATGAGGTCAAGACATTTGATCAAGCTGCCAAGCACCTTGAGCTAGAGGAGGATCGGATGTTGGCCGATGTCCCTCACATTGAAATAGTTGCTGCTGAAGCAAGCACTCGTAAGGGTGCATGCTTCAAGCGCAAGAAGGAGAGAGCTCAACCTCAGTGGTCTAGGCAAAGTAATAGAGGTGGGAACAGAAACAAGAGTGGTTTATGAGACATGGTTTTAGAGTTGTATTTGAAAACAATTCTTTGGTTTTGTATCTGGGTGATACAGTTTATGGTTATGGTTTTCTTCTGAATGGTTTCATTGTATTGGATACAATTGATTATTCATTTAATTCTAGTAGTGCTTTTGTTTGCCAAGATACTGTGTGTATTGTTTCTAATTTGTGGCATGCTAGACTAAGACATATTGATAGGATGAACAGGTTAGCAAGAGAAGGTCTCTTAGGCCAAGGTTCACTATCTGATTTGCCAATCTGTGAGTCATGTCTAGCAGGAAAAGCAACTAGAAAACCATTTAAAAAGGCTTTGAGAGCCTCTCTTCCTTTAGAACTTATCCATTCAGATGTGTGTGGACCCATGAATGTGCATACTAGAAAAGGACAGTCATATTTCATCACATTCATAGATGACTATACAAGGTATGGTCACATTTATCTAATTTCTCATAAGTCAGAAGCTCTGGAATGTTTTAAGAAATTCTTGAGCTTGGTTGAGAATCAGTTAGATAAAAGGATTAAAACTCTTAGAACGGATAGAGGAAGAGAGTATCTCTCCGATATGTTCAAAGGGTTATGTGATGAAAAGGGGATATCTAGACAACTTACTATTCCGGGGACTCCACGGCAAAATGGGGTTCTTTGAGAGGAGGAATAGAACCTTGCTAGACATGGTGAGATCCATGATGGCGCATGCAACTCTACCCATCTCTTATTGGGGAGATGCTTTGCTGACTGCGGCCTATATCGTCAACAGAGTTCCAACCAAATCGGTTCCTTCCACACCATATGAGTTGTGGACCGGAAGGAAGCCAGATTTGAGTTACTTGCGCGCATGGGGATGTGCAGCATATGTTCACTCTACTTCTCACCAATATGGAAAGCTTGGACCCGGAGGAAGAAAGTGTATCTTTGTGAGATATTCTGAACCCTCAAAGGGCCATGTCTTCATTGGACTAGATAAGAGTGAGAGGAGAACGGAACTTGAGTCTAGGGATGCAACATTCTTGGAGAAAGATTTTCCATCTCTTTCAGGAGTTAACAAAGAATCATCGGAATTCTTTGAGATACAAGATAGTGGTCTTGTCACTCCAGGGATTCGGATTCGGATAATGAACCCGGGGTTCATCCGGAAGATCCTAGTGGGAGTGGGAGTGCAGATGTGATAGCTACCTTAGACGGTGAGCAATCTGACATGCACTTGCACCGTAGTAGGCGCGGGCTAGTTCCTCGTCGACGTTTCGACATAGAGGATGAAGCCTACATGGTAACTCCTGAAGAGATCGACTGTGAGATGATTTCAGTCGATGAGCATGAACCAAAGAGCGTGCAGGAAGCTCTTGCGGGGTCAAGCTCAAAGGAATGGTTAAAAGCAATAAAGGAAGAGTTGGAGTCAATGAAAGTTAATCATGTCTGGGACTTGGTTGACTTGCCGACAGGCCGAAAGGCGATTGGGAACAAGTGGGTTCTCAAGATCAAAAGAAAGGCGGATGGATCTATTGAGAGATTCAAGGCTCGTTTAGTGGCTAAGGGCTACACCCAACGAGAGGGCGTTGATTATGAGGAAACTTTTTCCCCTGTGGTTAGGTTTGCCTCAATTCGCCTCATACTAGCCATTGTTGCTCAGTTGGACTTGGAGCTTTATCAGATGGATGTAAAAACTGCTTTTCTCAATGGAGAACTTGAGGAAGAGATCTATATGGATCAACCTTAAGGCTTTGAAGCACATGGACTTGAGCACAAAGTGTGCAAGCTTAAGAAGTCCATATATGGCTTAAAGCAAGCATCTAGACAGTGGAATGTGCGCTTCCACCAAGCTATGATGGAAAATGGTTTTTCCATGCTTGAGGAAGACCACTGTGTTTACACCAAGAGATCTGATAATAATTATGTCATTCTGACACTGTACATAGATGACATACTTATGGCTAGCAATAGCAAGGAGCTATTGGAAACCATTAAGAAATGGTTGTCCTCCGTATTTGATATGAAGGACATGGGTGAAGCAAGCTATGTGCTTGGTGTCAAGATTGTCAGAAATAGGCAAAAGAGATTACTGGGTTTATCTCAAGAGACCTATATTGACAATGTCTTGACGAGATACCAGATGCACAACTGCAAACCAATTGACACTCTAGTGGAGAAGGGTTTGCATTTGAGCCTTGATATGGGTCCTAAGACTCCAGAGGAGAAAACCAAGATGGAAAGAGTTCCATATTCTAGTGCAGTGGGTAGCCTTATGTACGCTATGATGTGTACTATGCCGGATATTTGTTATGCAGTGGGTTTGGTTAGTCGGTACCAATCAAACCCAGGCATAGAGCACTGGAAAGCAGTCAAGAGGATATTGAGAGATCTCAGAGGAACGAGTAACTACATGTTGTGTTACCAAGGATCGGATTTGTGGTTAGTTGGCTATAGTGATGCCGACTGGGCTGGAGACATCGATGAGCGCAAATCAACCTCTGGATATGCTTTCTTGCTGAATGGGGGGGCCATTTCGTGGTGTAGCAAGAAGCAGGCTTGTATATCCCTCTCGACCATGGAAGCAGAGTATGTGGCATGCTCAGCTGCGGTTCAAGAGGCTGTTTGGTTGAGAAGATTCCTTCGACATACTGGGATTGTGATGACATCCAAAGAGGCTGCCCTTGTCTACTGTGATAGTACGGCAGCTCTTAGCTATGTCAAGGACCCCAAGTATCATAGGAAGACCAAACATATACAGTTGAGATATCACTTTGTTAGAGACATTACATCAAGAAAGAAAGTTGTACTTAAGCACATATCTACTAGTTTGATGGTAGCTGACCCTCTTACCAAACCTATAGCCAAGGATGTTTTTATTTCTCATGTAAAATCCTTGGGCTTATGAGATTGTGACTTATTTTTGTACCCGAGACTTTCTTATTAATGAATAATATGAGTTCATTCCAGCATTTTTTTTATTCACTTTCGTGTGATTGTGTTTCTTCTAGCATAAAACAACATATGTCAATAGGCAAGAGAATGGCTCACTCACACGAGCATTCGCCTCGGCGCCTTGGAGGCGAGCAGAGATGAGACGGATTGTGAATGACTTTGTGTAGGTCAATTCATAATCATGATGTCGCCTTGATTTGGAATCAAGATGAGTTTCTCTACCGTGAAGAGAATCGACATGAATGTTCCCACTATTCATGTTGCCTATAGGAGCAGTGCGAGTACTTTATGTGGCGCTAGGGTGGCGACAATAAAGAAACTTCGGGTTAGGCGCAAGGGGTTGCGACTGGACTAAGACCTGTATGGTGTTGAGATGGACATACGTTCTATTGTATATAGAATGCTCCACCATAGCACATATATCATACTATGTGTGCTTAGCGATCATTGGAAATGAGAGGATGGATCCCTCGCTCCTCTCATTGTGTGAGTCATGGACCTTATGGTCCATTAGTGTTCTTAGTGACTTTCGACGACATCATGAAACGAAGGGTTGATGTGGCTACTTTGGGGTGTTACCTATGGTCATGATAGATTCGACCTAAAGGGGCACTATCGGGAAAGGAGTCAATCCTAAGTGTAGTGATGGTCTGGGGCGAAAGGAAAGGTTTGATTCAATCGCACCCTAAAAGTGTTTGCTTTGGCGCCAACCGTATGTGTTACAAGTAGTGAACATTTTAAGGACAAGAAGGTGATCTCTCGGAGGGATCGAGATACCTTTAGTCCGGTGAGTTTGAATAAACCTAGGACATCGTGTTATACTAATGCTTATTTGATTTGTTTCTATGAGTGATGTGCCATTCGGCCTTCTCGGGGAAGGTTTCTAGTTTGGGGCTCACGCGTGCAGGTATATCACCGGTCGCACAACCCATTTTTGGCAGTATGACTTGTGGATATTAGTGTCCGGGACACGGGTGGTCTATGTATCCGGGATACATGGTGAAGAGATCAATATATATGTATATCTGGGATATGCATGTGTGTCTGGGACACAAGAGGTCTATGTATCTGGGATACATAGTAGAGAGATTGAATGTGTATATCTGGGATATACAAGTGTGTCTGGGACACATTGAAAGATTAACACTTGCCCTTGTGCAAGTGGGAGCTGTTGGAATTTATTAATTTGATTAATAAATTAAATGCCCAAGGGCAATATTGGAAACTCACTATTAGGGCGGTTACAAAATAGGGTTATATATTTTGGTAACCACCGCATTAGTGAGTAAGAAACTGAGTGATTAATTCACACGAGCGAATCTCTGAGAAACGGCGGCTCCATCTCTCTCTCCCTCTCTCTTAGAATCGCAGGCTTAGATTTTCTTCTTTGCTAGTATTTGATCTTCATTCCATTAATCCACGGCATTTGGGTTGTGGATATTATTCCCTTTCCCTGTGATTGAGGAATCTCGCCGGTAAATCTTTGGTGGTGGAACGAGAACGTGGATCTAGACTTCCGCTGCGAATACTTCAAGTAAGGGAAAGCAAATCCAGGTAAGGAATTTTTTTTCCCCATCAATTAATTGAATTAAATTACTTTTGATGTATTACCAACACCTTCTGTTTTGCTACTTCATCAAGATCAGCAAAACTTCTTCTACAAACTCGCAAGGATCCTGCACTTTGAAAAGAGTCTTCATCTTCACACTACAGAATTGGTACTTTTTCCCCTAAGAACGGAGTTGGCAACTGTGATGATTAAAAAACTATTGGCTGCCATGATTACTCAACCTCCTCTCCCTCGCTTTTTCTTTTTCCTCTCACTTAGGTAGTGATCCACCATAGCACTCTGTGGATGAAACGATAGCAAAAATTAGAAAAACAGAATTTTAGAGGAAGACAGATCACTCAGTCAACTTCATAACTGAATACTTGCCACAAGATATCTTATATATAGGAGTTCAACAAAACAGATTCAAAAATGGAGAGGGATAGAAGGGAACATGATCTGCCTAGCACAACGGACCAGGACAAAAGAACGTTCAAAAATGGAGAGGAATAGAAGGGAACATGATCTTCTGTACCTTAAGGATTTGCTCTCTAAGTCAACAAGTGCTAGTCTGTGATATGCGGAGGAGCTGAGTTCAAATTGGACATGATCCGTTGGTCCCCATCCCTAATATAATGTGGAGATCTTAGATGTCACTTGGCCATATGACCACATGGCCAGCCAGGAGTGATCGAGGGCAGACTTCGGTCAAGAATTCACATTGTTAAGGGGCCGGGAGATCTTTGAGTCATCTTCTTTTTAACCCCTTTCTGTTCAGGCTCTGTGGTAGGCTGAGTTCTAACTTCCGCGCGCATCGGAGTTCTTCCACTGGCCAAAGGCTGGCACTCCCTTGACACTCTTCTTTTCTTTCCGGGTGGTTGGACTGGATCAACAAGGGCTGTTTTGAATTTCAAAATCCTCCTATCAAATTCTGTTTGATTGCATTTTCAGTTTCCTAGCACAGGCTTGCTTCTTGAGTCGCTTCAAATCTGACCATTTGATCAGGATCTTGTTTTACAGTCTTGTTCTCCAAGCTCATTTGGGTATCAAGCCAAATTTCAGATTGGTCGCAAATAACTTGATTGAGTTATTAAATGTTCATTAAATCTTGTTCTGTTCTTCTCGTGCTTTGTTTTTGCAAGCTAATCTTTGACTGGATCTAGTTGTACCTTGTTTTGAGTTTAGCACTGTGTAAAGTTTCCCTTTAGGTTGGTGTTTGTTATCTTGGATATGTTGCTGTTGCCTCCTTTACAAGTCATTGTTGACATACTGCTGATAACTTTAGATCATTGTATCTGTTCGGTTTATTTCTTTCTTATTTTTCATTTTGAGGTCTGGTTTGTTGCTATCAATTCAACATTCTGTTCCTTAAAATTTATTACACACCTTGCAGAATGGTTCCTTGTTTCAAAATACCAAATGAGCTCCGAAGAGGTTGGTTTCTGAACAACATTACCAATTTGCATAGCCTGAAATTAAATTCCAAAAACAGCTCCAATACATGGAATGCTTGTAGCAAAAAAATGTTGAATGATACAAAAAGAAATAGCACCAAATCTTTGCTGCTGTCATGCAACGGGTAGATAGTTATGTTCAGGGAGTCCCTGAAAATCTCTATACCTAATTTTCTAGAAATTGCACATTTCATTGCTTTGGGTTTCGTGTTTGAGTGATATGGTTCCAACTTAATCTCTTTTTTTTTGGGGGTATTAATTGGGAGTTCCAGTGGGCAGCGGTCCATGTTGAGATTATCATAAACATTGACACAATAAACCCAAGAATTAACGTGGTTCGACATTCATTGTGAAGCCTACATCAATGGCAAGAAAACCCCAATCAACTGTATTCCAGGGCGAGGTTTCATTATCTTTAAATAGAGAAGAATAAGTGTAACAACCCCCGTAATTCTAACCCGAGATCCGCATTGCAGGTCCGAGAACCCGAAGGTCTAGTCGGGTAACTTTGTGGAGTGTCCAACTAGAAGTCCATGATCCATACCCTGAACCCATGGATCTGGATCCTCTGTCTGAAGAACCTGCCTTGCTTGGTAGTTGGTCTTCTGGAAGACAAGTGTTGTTCGGAGATGTTCGGAATGAAGGTAAGATCTCTCCCAACTCTTCTTTAGGGCTTGGTTGTACTTGGATATCAACCCTCTAGCAAAAGCACCCTTGTATGGCAAATTACATGGGGGTGGTTGCTGGTGGCGGTCGATCAAACCAAGCGACCGCCCGGTCTGTTTTCGGGGTTTTGCCTTATTTTGCCCCCTAACTTCTATAAAAGGTAACCCTCGCCCAACTCACGAATATTTTATTCGTGGTTACCGTTTTTGGAGGTTAGACGGCTGCGGAGAAGTCCCGAAAGTGGATCTGAAGTTCTGGCAATGATTTGGAGATCAGTCCTTCCCTTTTCTGGTGTTCTGAAGTGAGGTAAAGGATTCACCCTTCATCCTTTATCTTCTTTGTCTTTCAATTTCGTGTTAACCCATCCCCTCATCATTGTGATGACCCTTTTGATTCAATTGTGAGTCTCTTTCCAATCTACTTGAGGTGATTCATCCGAAAACGAAACCCTGCTTTCGTGAAAAGGATAATCCAATCAAGGGGAGAGTTCTGGGTAATCCAATGATGGTAATTGTTAGGATTCCTTCACCCTTTGGCTATAGGAGTGTTAGATTCGAGATTTAGGTCATGATCACTCGAAATCCGGATTGAAAACGGGTGATAAGAAACCTGAGTTTCGGATTGAAACTCTCTGTTTTTGGGGCGGTCACTAGTGGCGGTGGCTCAACCTATGCAACCAGCCCGAGCGACCGGCTGGTAAACAGTGACCAAATGACTTTTGGTTTTGATCCACCTTGATTCAATTAACTTATATATTATTGTAACCCTGTGTTTAGGTATTCTCTGTTTGAAGAGAAAGTCTTGTAATAGTTAACGGATCTCTTTTTACGGACAGTTTACTTATATGCAGGTAAGGACATTCAATCCTATCTTTTGAATAGACTTGAACATGCTGGTCCAGTGTCTGTTAGAATTAGTATTTCTTTATATATGCTGTTGTAGTCATGTCTTATATATTAATCTTGTTATATTATTGTTGTTTGTCTTGTTTACATCTATACTTTGTTGATTATGAATGTTATGTACTAATGATGGTTAGTATATGGTTCTGATGGATGAGGTATTCTTTCGGGATATCTTAGCTTGGGATATCAAAAGGCTGTGGAATGGGACACATGCCTGCTGATGTCTCCAGCATTGTCATGACTATTTGATGACATTATTAGGTAGAGTCTAGAATAGCATGGCTAGGTACCCCACATGCTACTACCCTTTCGGTAGGGGGATTGAAACTGAGTGACCCGTGATGACAGTGATGTGACGTTGGTCCACTGTTAGTCATATAAATGGTAGGGTTGCATATGTTAGGGTTGGGCTCATGGACGTCCAAGGACCGGACCGGGTGTCGTGAGGAGTCATGAGATCTTCCGCCCTAATAATATGTGGATGACCATAGGGTTAAGGAGTGGAGTCCAACAACGGTAGCCAGTCCGTGAGGATTCTCATTCCGAGGTTCCGAAGGATACTGAACTGAGTTGGTTGGTGCCATAGGGGATGTATCTGGACTTCATGTAGACATGTTACCAATATGACCTTGCATTGGATTAGAAACCCCGACATGCGCCAATACTCATTACCAATGGTCGTGGTGAGAGAGTGTTGATTTAACCCCAGCCATGGTTTGAGAGCCAGGTGTGGACTTTTCCTTTTTGCCCAGGATCCCTAAAGAGGTAACCAGTCCTTGCCGGATCAATGTGACTAGACTTCCCCAGAGGAGAGCTAGTGTATATCTTAAAGCATGTCGACTGTTAGAGACTTGCATAGTTAGAAATCATAGTATCATTCATACTTTGCACTCTTTCATATCATTTATGCATTTATGCTTTGTTGGATAATTGATGGGATTTGTGATTGTTTCTTCATCGAGTTCTCTAGAACTCACTCCTTTATTTTGTATATGTTTATTAGCCTGCACAGAAGAAGGAATTGTACAGGAAGATGGATTGGTTTCCTATGAAGGAACCATCCTGTATGAAGAAGATGTGGCACCATCAGTGGGAAATAGAGATAGCACTGTGCGGGAGCTTAGCGGGTGCATGGAGTGCGCTTATCGCACCTATTGATGGTCAGAGACGAAAAGTGGTTAGACAGTTCGCTCAACGAATGAAGAAGAACTAGAGGACACCCTATCTTGAGATTCATGAAAAACACTATTTAACCTTAGAAAAGGAAGCGGAAAGAAATTGATATAATTCTTTTGATTGCTTCCAGTTGAACTCGTATTCATTTTATTCATTATTCTCTCATTTATTATTGTTATTGGAGTATTTGGACTCCTGTAATTCTTTAATTCATTTATTGAACATTTTTGCTCTTGATCATCTTTATTTGTATTTAATATTGTTGATAGACTAAAATTGTGGATCCTGTGACGAATCACTCCCACGGGTTGTCAGGCAGGTAACCGAGACCGGCGGGTGGGGTGTGACAATAAGAGTTCTACAATAAGTTAAATTCTAATATTACTCCCCCTCTCTGCTAGTCTCCTTATAAAGTTAGGAGAGTAGCAAGTTACATTCATAACACTCCACCTCAAGTTGGATCGAAAAGGTCATTTGAGGTCAACTTGCTCAATGCAATTTGAAACAATCACTTTAACAAGGCTTTTGGCTTTCTTAGATGCAATACACGATGACACAGGAAGTTTGTGTAGTGTTAACTGACTTTATTCTGTTCATGATATGTTGTTTTTTTTTAACTGAAAGGCTCCTTTTTAACTCTGGCAAAATGACTATTTTAGCATGGGTTATTCATGAGTCAGGTTATTGATATTATTAACTCATCTGATATGCTATTCTCATTAACTAACTTGTATTTTTGAGATGCATGATGCATATCTCAACATGCCTTAGTAAATAGGATTTTAGGCAACTGGACACCATGATTTAGGATATGATCAGCATGAGTCAATAGCCATGCAGATCCACTTTGGATTATTTAAGGATCTACTTTGTTTTCTGCAGCCAATGTTGTCTTCAGCTGTGGTGATTATGGCTTTAGAGTGCGTGTCCTGTTTGTGTTTTTCTTTTTTCTTTACCCTGTAGGCATTTGCTAGGGCCCTGGGATTATGAGATCATGCCTTCTTATTAGCATTTAGTAAATTTGGTGCATATTTGATTTGGCCTAGCCACTTAGGTATAGTTCTATTTCCTGTTTCATTTTCCAGTTGGTTTGGCCAAGTTGGTTCAACTTTAGTTGTTGGTGGTGGTGTGGTGTCATTTCTGTAAAGCAAGTTTCAATACCTGTATGATGTATCCACAAATTCTTTAATTACAAAAGGGAAAAAAGAAGAAGAAGAAGAGGGGGGGGGGGGGTTTGGCTTGTATAAGTAGATAGTTTCTTCTTTGAAGATTAAAAAAAAAAATGTAGCAACGAATACTTGTAATGCAGGTTAGAGTTTCAAATGGAATCTAGAAGCACACAAGGCTGTTCATAGACTTCTAGTAGAGGTTCAATAAAGCAAAACAGGAAAGAATTATTAGCTTATAGCAGAGAGACTGTTTCACAATCCAACAATTAGATCTAAGCCAAGTGCAAAGTGCTTGTAGATCTAGCAATTGATTTAAAATTTTCCAAAATCAGGATTCAGGATATAAATGCTTTCCATGCTGATACGGAAGTTTCATATCCAACCGGGTTTGACCCGGATGGATCTCCACATCTGGTCGACCACTTCCTGGCACGGGTTTCCTAGACCATCGGGTGATACCCAATTGGGGCTTCACATTCAATCGGGATCATAACCGACTGAATTGATCGAGACATGATGAACGTACGACTAATATAGCAACCTTCCTCTATTAAGAAAGTCAACTCCATTGACGATTGCACGGGATTAATAAAAGGAAGGCGTGATCTGAGGAGATATGACAGCCCCCGTCGGATAGACTTACCAAATGCATATAAGGTAACATAATCAGTATAAGATAGGGGACATACCTCTCCGGTAAGCATCCAATACACTGTGAGTATAATCTTGTGTAGCTTTTGCACGAGACCTCACTCTGTTCGTTATCTGACTTTGCCATCGGAGGCGGTTGCCTGGCACACAAGCCGGTCCGCATCTAACCTTTCTTGCAGGACTCATCGTCCCGAATACGAGAGGAAGCTCAGTCGGATCCGGAAGTTTAACTGAGACGCATCATTTTGGCGCCGTCTGTGGGAACGACAAGTTCCGAAGTCATGGTGAGACGAGTAAACAGACATTCCCGGCAGGAAACTACCGGGGATGATCGAACAATTTTAGAAGATGGGGTCGATCCCTCAACCCGAGTAGATGTGGATCCTCTTCAGGACAACCTGGTTCTAGAGGACCCGAACGGCGAAGGAACATCCAAGGGTCCCCAGGGCCATGCTACTGTGGCAGATGTGGATGAAATAAGAAAAGGCATGCTCGAGATGCAAGGAGTGTTGCGTAATTTGGTCCATCAAATTGGAGTCGAGCAAGGACCGAGACGTAACACTCAGGCGGGAAGGTTGCTAAGAGCCTTCCAAACAGTAAGGGGATCCCGACAAAGAAGGGGTGTCCAGAGAGGTAGGAAAACCGAGGGACGAGGGGTAACCCATCCCGATCGGGATAATTGCCAAATAACACCGAACAGGACCAGGATCAGTGCCTTAGATTATATTTCGGTACCATCTAAGATGGGATCCTTACCCCAAAGGAGTCGTCGGGAGGAGATCGAGGACCAAGGAGAAAGTCTTCCCAACCATGATGTTCGAGGGTGACTGTGACCTGCACACACTCCCGGAGGGAGGAGGCTGCTGAATCTGATGAAGATAGGGCTAAGCAAAATCGACTCGAAAGAGAGTGGCAACAGTCGAGCGAAAGCTAGAAGATCGGGACCACGACGAAGATTTGGACATGATTGACCGAGAACTTTCTCAGGTGAGATAATGAACATGCCTCTCCCTCGGAATTTCATCATGCCTACCTTCACCCCGTTCGAGGGAAAGATGAACCCGAAGGAGCATATAAGCTACTTTAAATCAGTAACGACTGTACTTGGTCGGGAGGACGAATTGCTTTGCAGAACATTCCCTGCTTCACTCAAAGGACCGGCCATCAAGTGGTTCAGCAGCCTGCAACCAGGATCCATCAACAGCTTTCGGCAACTTGCCCGAAAATTCATATCCTGGTTCCGAAGTGCCATTGGGAGTAAGAAGACATCCGACAGCTTATTCACCATAAGGCAGGGAAGGAACGAATCAATTCGGGATTTCCTGAAACAATTCGACGAAGTTGCCATTGAGATCGAAGATCTGGATGATCAAGTGGCATACAATGCACTTTGGAGTGGGATCACTCATCAAAGACTTTTGGAGGTCTTGTTAACAGATAAGCCCAAAACATACGGGACATTGTCACGTAAGTGCCAGAAGCAAGCCAGCGTTTACGAAGTAATAAACATTCGGGTAAAAGCCAATTGAGACAGAAGATCTGACCGGGATACATACAAAAATTCCCCGAATGACAAAAATCAGGGGTCAATAAATAAGTGGAAACGTGATCAGGGACGGGTGAATTACACTCCCCTCAACGCAAAACCGTCAGAGATTCTGATGAATATCCGGGACAAGAAATCTTTGAGGTGGCTTGGGAAGCTGCATTCTCTTCCAGAGGATCGGGACATGACAAAATATTGTCGTTTCCATAAAGACTACGGGCACCACACGGATAATTGTCGAATTCTGAAATCAGAAATCGAGAAATTAATCCAACAAGGTAAACTTGGTCAATATGTTCGTGAATTGGGAAAGCCCCGTACTAGTTCGCCAGAACCCAGAAAGAGAGCCCGATCACCTAGCCCAAAGGAAGCCGCCAAAAAGGCTGATAAGGGTAAAGAAAAAGAAGATTGGGAGGAGACACACGTCTACGTGATCATGGGAGGCCCAAATGTAGAATCAATCAGGAAGGCGAAGCAAAAAGCACGGTTCGTGGGAGCTGTTCACCTACCCAAAAAGAGGCCAAATCCAGCATGCCCGGAACCAATAACCTTTACAGATGAGGATCTAAGCGGAATTGTAGCACCACATGATGATGCGATTATCATCAAGGTCAAAATTGCTAATCGGGAGGTTCACCAGGTCCTGGTTGATACAGGGTCATCCATTGACCTGATCTCTTACGAGGCTTTCAAAAGACTCAAATTGGCTAATGATTTACTGACCCCTTCATCAACCCCCCCTGTATGGTTTTGCAGGATCCTCGGCAGGAGCTGAAGGAACGATCCACTTGGATCTCAAAATCGGGAAATCACCCCGAGACACGCTGGTTCGAGTCAACTTTATGGTTGTGAAGGATTTGTCAGCGTACAATGTGATCCTAGGACGACCAACACTCAATGCACTTGAGGCCGTTTTATCCCCCCGGCACATGAAACTGAAGTTCCCGACTAACGCAGGAGTAGGAGAATGTTGCTCTGATCAGTCTACCTCCCGGCAATGCTACGCCAACTACTTGAAGGAAAAAAGGAGATCTGAGAGTTTGGGATCCACTTTGACTATAGAAGTTCGTGACGATCGGGATGAAGAAAGCATGCAAAGAGTGGAATCGGTAGAAAAACTGGAGAGAATTCAACTCAGCCAGTCTCTACCCGAGCGAGGGACATTCATCGGATCGGAGCAACCAGACGAATTTAAAAAGGAGCTCACATAGTTCCTGTATGACAACGCAGATATTTTCGCGTGGTTAGCAAGCGACATGCTTGGGATAGACAGGCTATGCTCTAGATCCAGAAGAATGCCACCCCGTTCATCCAAAGACGGAGAAACTTCGCAATCAAAAAGCATGAAGCGATTAGAGTCGAAGTTGAAAAACTGGAAAAGTCGGGTTTCATCGAACCGATTGAATGGCCCCCTGGCTGGCCAACGTAGTGATGGTTAAAAAAGGCGAATGGGAAGTGGAGAATGTGTACCGACTACACAAGTTTGAATAAAGCCTGCCCGAAGGATTGTTATCCTCTCCCGAGGATCGATATCCTGATTGATGCAACTGCAGGGCATGAGGTCCTTAGCTTTATGGACGCTTATTCGGGGTACAATCAGATCTTGATGAGTCGGGAGGATGAGAAGCATACATCATTTATGACTGATCGGGAGAGTTATTACTACCGGGTGATGCCATTCGGTTTAAAGAATGCAGGGGCCACTTATCAAAGAGCTGTCAACAAAATTTTCCCACAACAGATCAGGAAAAACATGGAGGTTTATGTTGACGACAGTCTTGTGAAGAGTCTGGTTTAGGCAAAACATTTGGCGAACCTTGAAGAAACCTTTGACGTGTTGAGAACATACCAAATGCGTTTGAACCCCGAGAAATGCGCCTTCGGAGTTTCTTCTGGGAAGTTTCTCGGCTTCATGGTTTCCCAAAGGGGAATTGAAGCCAACCCGGAGAAGATCCAGGCACTGATCAAGATGAAATCGCCTGTCACAGTAAAGGAATCCAATGCTTGACCGGAAGGGTAGCAGCATTAAACCGATTCATTTCCCGAGGCGGGGAGAAATGCAATTTTTTTTTCAAAGCATTGAAGGCTACACCTAGTTCGGGGGCCATCACTTGGACGGAAGAATGCCAACAGGCATTTGAGCAACTAAAAACGTCACTCGGGACGACACCTGTGAAACCCAGCCCTGAACCCTGACCCGGAAACCCTGTTGTTTGTAGGTCCAGCAACCCGAAGTAAGGCAAGAAGTCAGCTTTGGGCCATTTCAGTTGAACAATTGATGGTTGGAGTGGAATCCTTGAGTGTGGATGTCAGTGTCCCTTCTATGGAAACTGCACCTTGATGAAAATTGGATTAGTTGATGGACTTGGAGTGCTCTCTGTATTGGTTCGAAGGCATTTCTACCTACTAGGTATGTCACTTTAGGTGTGTGCAAAACCCCTTGATGTTTGGACTTGATCTGAGCCTTCAATTCCCTGTTCTAAAGTTGTTGTTCTGATTGGTCGACTCATTGGTCGACTGGACTAGTCGACCAATTGATTCTATTTTTGAAATTTAAATCGTGGCTACTCTATTTAAGTCTAATCTCGGGAATACTCCGCCTCATTTGCGTGCTAAGCCTCTGGAATGAGTTAGAACCCTATTCTAATCGCTTCCCTTGCATCCTTGGTTGATATCTCGCAAGGACTCAAGCAATCCTCATCCTCCTGCATCAAAGGTATGTGTATGATCTCTTTCCTCTCTATCTCTGATTTTCTTTTCTTAGATCTGTTCTTGGTTGAGATCAGGAAGATGATGCTGCATTCTTGCAACCATCTATTCCATGATCTCATCATGTTCCTTGAGATCCATGATCATCATCATGATCTCAACCCTTGCCGATTGAATCCTGGAAACCCTAACCCTTGAAACCCTAACTTTGTGTGGTCATCATGAGAACCTTTTTGGTAACCCCCATATGAGGGAAACCTCATGGGTAATGTGGAGTTTGGTCTAAATTCAATATTCTTTAATTCTTTTTGTTGTAATTGGCCTATCATCAATTCCCTCCCTCCTGCGATCTCAACCTTTTTCATGGGAACCAAAAAGGGTGAAACCCTAATTTCTTGGGTAAAATCAAGAACCCCTATTTTTATCATGTTAGAAGACTCTCACTTTATTTTCTTTACTAGAATTGTAACCTATTAATTTTAATTCCTTACCCTTGATCGTATTATATTTTTCCTTCATAATCTATGTTTAACCTAATTAGGTTAACTTTCTGGTTCCCGAGTTGTGACCTGGAAACTTGATTTGATTAATGGTTTGTTGTCCTCTATAGACTTAGATGTTTCCATGAAGAAGGGTTTGATTTTGTAAATTAATAAACTTTAATCCCTTAAAATGTAAAAATAAAAAAAATTAAAAAAGAAAAGAATAAGGACAAAATCGTCATATAACTGATAATTTGTCATTAAATTGACTTTTACTATAGTACAAGGGAGGCAGATGTAAAGTCTCAGTTTTTTTAAACTAAAAATGAAATTAGACCAAACCTCAGGTGGTCCAGATGAAAATTTCTCAAAAAAGAATTTGGTAAATTACCAATTATAGAAATCACATAGTTCATCTAAGTAGGGTTGCGAATTAGTTATAACTTTTGTCATGCATATTTTATGCATAAATCAATGTGTAACTGACTTTTCAATGAGTAGTGTTGGGTCATGAAATTTTGAGCTACATGCAATTCGTAAGTTTTTCGCTAATTATAAATAAGTATAAATACTTCACATTTTGTAGTAGAATTTGATGAGCTAAAGTTTTATTTTAAAAAATATATATCTATGGATCAACCATATCAATTAAGCAGTGGACCCTTCGTAATTCGAGATAAGTCTTTTCTCTTTTTTGTGTCGGCAGACTTCTAAATTTTTTAGGAGATACAAATGCGCTGATTATGATTCTTTTGCACACTTCAAAAAAAGTGAGATGTTGGAGTAAACTAACAAAGTTCATTGTTCCTAAGAACCCTTCTTCTTATGAGTTTAGTTATCAGAAAGAATTGGAAGGCAGATGTGCCAATGAAAGGAATCTTAGAATTTTCAAAAACTCTCAACTAAAAACTCGTAATGTTTATGTGCCTCTCGACATGGGACAAGATGGTGAGAGAGGACATCTAGAGAGAATCGATAGAACAAGGAATCACGAATAGTATGCAGAGGAACAAACAGAAGGAATCACGAACAATATGCAGAGGAACAAAAAGAAGGAATCACAAACAATATGCAGAGGAACAAACAAAGAAGAATCTGGACGAACAAAGTTCTTTTAGTTTTTCATTAAGTATTTAAAATACGAACTCTTTTTGAAAGAATTTCTTATCGAGTAAATGGAATAATAAAAATTGAATGAGGTAACCGTTATAACCAAACAAGCAGCGGTATCCTAATTAAATGGGATCGGCTACATGGATTCTTGCCTTCTAATCAATTTGGTCACACCATATATAAGGTATAAGTTTTGCATATCATTTCTCACCACTTCTCTTAAGGTTATCTTAGGTTTACCCCTAGCACTTCTAGTCTCTTCAATTTGGACTATATCACTTCTCCATATAGGGGAATTTATTGGTCTACGTTGAACATGGTTGTACCATCTCAAACGAATTTCTCAAAGCTTATCACTTATTGGAGCAACTCCCAAATCAACTCTAATATGATCATTTCTTATTTTATCATTTAGTCTCCATGAAATTTTTTTAGAATAAATTAAAATCACTGGTGATTTTTATTAGTTTTAGATTCTATTACTTTCCTTGAATTTTTTTTTTTCTTATTAGATTTCTTGGGTATTGATGGGTTTTCTTTATTTATTTATTTATTTTTTTTGTTTGTTTGTTAGCTTTTTGGAGATGTCAATGTATAATGGTCTGGTTAATCTTTCAACCAGGCTATCTTCTTCGATATCCAATCATTTGGCTCCTCTGAAATTGAACAGCCGCTCAACAAATATGTCAGAGTTTATTTTATTTACGAAAGACAAATTGAATGATTTTTCTGGTTCGCTATGGCAATTCTAATAATTTTGGATTCAAAGAAACAGTAAACAGTAGCTGAAGTGTATATACAACTATATTACATATTGCCAAAAATGTTGTAATTCCTCTATAATGTTTCTAAGAATATTTGATGAGGGTGTAAGGCAGATTAGTTTGAAATAGCATGAGTTTTAAGGAATATATAGAGAAAAAAAGATTATCAATATAATTTGAGTTTAGATTTCATCACAAAAAAATGAAATGAAATTGTTATGTGTGTCTTGAATTCTTGTACCAGTTCTTAGAAGTTTCCCACTCCTGACATTTTTGTGGGGACCTGAAATGGACTTTGTGAAGTTTGTGATGGTAGTAGGGGTCAAGTTCCATATCTTATGGTTGGGTTCATTTTACAAGTTTTTACAGAATCCCAATGATCACTTAACCTAAATCAACAGATTAATTGTTTAATCTGGTTTCAAATAATTGTTTGGTTCAGCCTCCAAATTAAGCTTTGATGTCCCTAGCACACTTATGTGAAAGCTTTCATTGGAAACAACTTAAACTCACGAGACAGATGAACTATAAGGAGAAAAGTCATCCGCATTTTAATTAAAAGTTTGTATTTAGCACATAAGACTCAACAGAATTAGAAAGGGTCAATGTAGGCAGCTTTTGCCCATACTTAAGGACTTGAATATAAGATCAAGTCTTTAGTGTTTAAGGTTGTTAACAATTTGGTTCTTTGACATTGATATGGAGAGTTTATGATCCGACCGGGTTCATACCTGGTCCGACCCTCGACCCCGGTCGAGACGGAGAAAACCGAATGGCTCCCGAGCGAACCGGATCCGGAAGATGGCTTGCTGAAGAAGAAAGCTTATTCGGCTACAAGTGTGCCCTAATCTTACTTATGGATTAGGGTAATCACCCTGATGATGGCAGACTCAAACTGACGGCTGCGGATAATCATTATCGAAGGGATAACTATCGCATAACCTAAAGGTTATCTCAGGAGTCCTCTACTAGCCCAAACTAGTAGAAGTCTTTCGCTCAACGGATCTAACTGATAAGATCCAACGACTACCCGAAGAAGGCTCAAGTGCATCCAACGAAGGAGATTCGAAGGTACACTCTATATAAACCTCACTACCATACAGGGTGAGGGACGGATCAATCGATCAAGAAGAATACTATCTGAGACTCAGGTTCAGATACATTCTGATAGACCTAAACTATCCGCGATCTGCTATCTAGATCACCTTTCCCAGTTCTTCATTCCTTAGATCTGCGCTTCTAGCAGAGCCGTTTGTGATTAAGTTCATCAACTGACTTAGCCTTCGGAGGTGGACTCCCGACCCCAGCGGTAAGGCCACATCACGTGGAGATCCAAGGGCTGAGCAGATTTTTGACGCATCATTTGGCGCCGTCTGTGGGAATGACTTGAAAAGCCATGGTGACTAGATCAGCAGCCGCTGCACAACGCAATTTCGGTGTTCAGATACCTGGGGTGAATAATCCAGATATTCACCAGGAAAGCCAAAATCCTATCGAAGTGGATGATGGCCAGGGAGGACGTAATCCTCCTCCTGATACAACCCAAGATCAATTGGATCAGGTAAAGATTCAACTCTTGGAGGTGAGCCAAGCACTCCGCATGCTCACCAGACGAGTGGTTTTACCACAAGAGCCTGATCAATGCGATTCAGGGAGACGTGCATGGCCACGTGACCAGAGAATGGCTGAAGACCGGAATGTTGATCAGAATTTCCGTGAAGGAGACCAAGGACTTCGGAGGATCGATGATCAACCGAGGCGAGACGATCGGTTCGACAGACCGCAAGAGAGTACAACTGATTCAAACACAAGGTTGGATACGGGGGTAAGAACTCACTCACCCACTGTCAGAAGAACCGTTCGTGATGATCGAGCAGTTCGTGACGAAAGGAATGCTCGGGAAGGACGGGCTGTTCGTGATGATCGAGTAGCAGGGGATGATCGTGTTAATCGAGGTCATGATCGTATTGCTGAAGATCACCCGACCCAGATTGGTCAAGAATTGGCCAACATCAATGAGAAATTAGGGCAGTTGGCTAAGGGAAGAATAACCGAGGATATTTACTCGGTCATTCGGAAGACTCCTTTCTTGAGCCAATTGCGGGATATCGGTTTCCCCATAACTTCCGTTTGCCTACCTTCTCAACATTCGATGGCTCCGGAGATCCAACAGCTCACATGGCTATTACCAACGAGACCATGGCAGTTTAGAGTAATTCGATGAAATTTTATGCGGGGTTTTTGGTTCATCTTTAACCAGAGCAGCACAAAAGTGGTTTTCGAACCTCCCTTCTGGAAGGATCGTAAACTTTGACGAATTGGCGCGCCAATTCATAGGGCGATTCCAGAGTGGGATACAGGTCAAGAAAACGGAAGAAACCTTGTTTATTGTCAAACAAGGAAAGAGCGAATCGATCAGAGAGTTTCTGAAAAGATTCAACAAAGTGACGATGGAGATAGAAAACTTTGATGAACAAGTAGCCAGAACCGCTCTATTCACAGGACTCACTAATCGGAAACTCCTGAAGTTATTACTACAGGATATACCTACGACTTATGCTTGAGTTGGTACAGAGATGCCGAAGCGGCTGAAGTCATGGAGATTCCAGATGCGCGCCAAGGAGATAATAAAGTCTCCAATAAGGAACAAAAGGCTCCTGAGCAGGAGCAGAAGCCAAAGAAAAATGTTCGCGATCGGGTTGGAAAATCCCAGCCTTGGCGCCAAAGATCCCCCGGTAAAAGTGAGTACACTCCATTGAATGCTCCTCGGGCTGATATTTTGAATATCCTCAAAAGAAAAAATATTTTAAAGTGGCCGCCTAAAATTCTTTTGAAACCCGGAGAGCAGCAGGATCGGGAAAAGTATTGCCGATTCCACAAGGACTATAGTCATTTCACTAATGACTGTCGTCATCTGAAGGCAGATATTGAGAGATTAATATCTCAGGGACATCTGTCCAGTTTTGTTAGCAGGAGAAAGGAGGAGCCACGTGGGCCACGTGCGGCTGCTCCAAAGAGGGATCGTTCGGTTAGTTCAGAACGATCAAGGGAGGCCCCGAAGTCTAAAAAAGGCAAGGAGGTGATTAAAGCTGCTACTCGGTCACCGATCCTTACCATCTTCGAGGGACCAGAGCCCGAATCCTTCCAGAGTCTGAAAACAAAATCCAAATTTGTTGGAGCCGGAGAGGCGCAGAAGCGGAAGAAGTTGAATGGTGAAGATTCTATCACCTTTAGCGAGGAAGACGAAAGAGACGTATGTTTACCTCATGATGATGCTATAGTCATCAAGGTAGAGATTGCATGGCGGGAAGTGCATAGAGTATTGATTGATACAGGGTCTACAGCTGACCTAATTTCCTACGATGTGTATCAAAAATTGAAGGTTGATCAGGACTTGATGAAACCTTCATCTACACACCTATATGGCTTTGCAGGGTCATCTAGAGTAGCGGAAGGATCGGTTCAGTTGGATCTATCCATTGGAAGTTTTCCTAAGGAAACAACTGTCCGAATCAATTTTTTGGTGGTTCGAGAACTACCAGCCTATAATATGATTCTCGGGCGACCATCTTTATCCAAGATAGGTGCTATTGTTTCGACAAAACACCTGAAGATAAAATTCCCGACTGACATGGGAATTGGTCAAGTCTCCTCTGACCAGAAGATCTCTCGGCAATGTTATGTTGCTTATTTAAAAGACAAGGAAGGTCCGAGGAAGGTTACTGCCCTCCCCATAGAAGTTCGAGATGATCGGGAAGAGACAGAGATGCAAAGGCCCGAACCAGTGGAAAAACTGGAGCAAATCCAGCTGTGTACCGAAGATGAGAAAAAGATTACTTATATCGGGTCTGAACAGCTGGAAGAGTTTAAAGATGAGTTGAAGTTATTTCTTCAATGGAATAAGGATGTATTCGCATGGTCTGCTGAGGACATGCCTGGGATCGATTGGGCCATTGCAGAGCACAAACTCTGGATAGACCCTAAGGCGAAACCAGTGATACAGAAAAGAAGAAATTTCTCTATTGAAAAATATGAAGCCATTCGAAGCGAAGTTGAAAAACTTAAGAATTCTGGTTTCATAGAACCAATCGAGTGCCCAACTTGGTTGGCCAACGTGGTGATGGTGAAAAAGGCGAATGGGAAGTGGAGGATGTGTACAGACTACACATATCTAAACAAAGCTTGCCCGAAAGATTGCTACCCGTTGCCTCGGATTGACCTCTTGATAGATGCGACTGTAGGATATGAAACTTTAAGTTTCATGGATGCCTAGTATACGGCTTTCATGACTGATCGTGAGAGCTATTATTACAAGGTCATGCCTTTTGGCCTAAAGAATGCAGGAGCAACATATCAGAGGGCCGTCAACAAGATTTTCAAAGAGCTGATTGGAAAGAATGTTGAAGCTTATGTTGACGACATGCTAGTGAAAAGCTTTACAAAAGAAAATCATATTGCAGATTTGACTTAGGTTTTCTCAGTACTGCGGAAACATCAAATGAAGTTAAACCCAGAAAAATGTGCCTTTGGAGTCTCCTCGGGCAAATTTTTGGGTTTCATGGTATCACGAGAGGGGAATTGAGGCTAATCCTGCCAAAATACAAGCTCGATTGATATGGAGGCTCCCAAAACCGTTCGGGATGTACAATGTTTGACAGGGAGAGTTCTTGCTTTAAATCGATTTATCTCCAAGTCTGGAGAAAAGTGTTTGCCTTTCTTCAAGGCACTTAAAGACCTAAAGGGCAATAAGGAAGCAAAGTGGACTGAGGAGTGCCAGAAAACTTTCGAGGAATTAAAAGAAGCACTTGGAAAACCACCGATCCTGTCTAGGCCAGAGAAGGGGGAAATATTACAGCTATATCTAGCGACGTCCCTTTCGGCGGTCAGTGCAGTACTTGTTCGGGAGAAAGATAAAAAAAAAGTGGCCGATTTACTATGTAAGCCACGTGTTGCTAGATGCGGAGACGAGATATTCGCAGATTGAGAAGCGTGCTCGGCTCTCATGATGGCCGCCGGGAAGCTAATGCCATATTTTCAGGCTCATCCAATTGAGGTATTTACAACTTTTCCTCTTAGTAAAGTTCTTAACAAACCTGATTTGTCTGGAAGGATGGTGTCCTGGTCGGTTGAGCTTAGCGAGTTCCAAGTGAGCTTTAAGCCCAAAACTGCAATCAAGGCTCAGGCATTAGCCGACTTTGTAGTAGAAACTACTGCACCAGTGGAGCCCACCATTGAAGATCCCATTATACCAACCACTTGGGAGGTATATGTGGATGGTTCGAGTAATAAAGATGGAGCAGGCGCTGGAATTCTATTAAAAAGTCCAGCAGGATTTATTATTCGATATGCTTTGAGATTCGCATTTGATGCAAGTAATAACGAAGCAGAATATGAGGCCCTGATAGCAGGACTTCGGTTGTCAAAAGCATTAGCTATTACAGATGTTACTATTTATAGTGACTCTCAGCTTATAGTCAACCAAGTCCAGGGTATCAAAGCGCCCGGCGGAAACTATGACTTCAATTCTAAATCCCATTCCCTTTGCAATGTGGGGAATTGATATCATGGGCAAATTCACCAAGGCATCAGGCGGACGGGAATATCTGATAGTAGCAATTGATTACTTCACAAAATGGGTAGAAGCCGGCCGGCGCGACAATTATCGAGAAAAAGTGGAGAAATTTGTGCTTGAATCAATCATATATCGCTTTGGGATTCCAAAGATTATTGTCACTGACCATGGTACTCAGTTCGACTGTCTACAATTTGAGCAATTCTGTGGAACATATATGATCGAGCATCGTATGTCCTCAGTGGCATACCCCCAAAGCAATGGCCAGGTAGAGGTTACTAACCGAACGCTACTGGAAGGAATAAAGAGAAGACTCGAAGCTGACAAAGCTTCTTGGGTCGAAGAACTACATAATGTATTGTGGGCTTATAGAACTACGGTTCGAACACCCACAGCAGAAATTCCATTCAGGTTGGCATATGGATCCGAAGCATTGGCACCTGTGGAGATAATGGCGGGGACGTTACGGGATCGTGAGTTCGAGGAAAAAGCAAATGAACAAGGACTGCTTGATAATCTTGATTTGTTGGACGAAGTTCGGGCAAAGGCAATAGCACGAACTCAACATTATCAAAGAAGGATAGCGTCTCATTATAATACTCGAGTGAAGAATCGTCGGTACTTAGCCGGAGATCTGGTGTTGAGAAATACCCTAGCTTCCGACCCGCGTCACCAGAGAAAGTTGGACCTTTCCTGGGAAGGACCTTATATGGTTGTGAAACCGGTCGGTTCGAGAGCTTACGGCTGAAGAACATCGATTCCCAGAAAGAGTTGGATCGTTCGTGGAATGCTAGGCATCTCAAAAAGTTTTATCCTTGAGGATGATTTCAATTTTGTTCGCGATATAATCATTTTCAACTCAATCAATGCAATTTTTGGCTTTCAACAAACTATCTTTTGATTGGGGGGCATCATACACCACATTCAAGTTCAAGATCCAATTATAAGGCATCGGATGAAAATTTGTATGGGTCCTTCAACACTTCAACACTTATGGAAATTTTTCGAACTTTCTTAAGTCGGGGCATCGGATGAAAATCCGAGTGAGTTCCTTTTGCAAGGCGTCGGTTTGAAACCCGAGTGAGTTCCTTCAAGACTTATTGAATTTTTGAATTATCCTTAAGTAAAGGCATCGGTTTAAAATCCGAGTGAGTTCCTTCTCAGACTTATTGTATTTCTCCGGAAATCCTTAAGTAAAGGCATCGGTTTAAAACCAGAGTGAGTTCCTTCTCAAACTTATTGTATTTCTCCGGAAATCCTTAAGTAAAGGCATCGGTTTAAAACCCGAGTGAGTTCTTTCTCAGACTTATTGTATTTCTCCGGAAATCCTTAAGTAAAGGCATCGGTTTAAAACCTGAGTGAGTTCCTTCTCAGACTTATTGTATTTCTCCGGAAATCCTTAAGTAAAGGCATTGTTTCGGACAACTAAGACCTAATACAACGGCGATTCAAGTGGCTAGCAAAGTTCAAGATAAAGTAATTTCTTATTTCTTCAAAAGATCCAAAGAGGCCAGTATCAAAACAATTACAAGAGCTGGATACAATCTCTGATCAAAGAAGAAAGTCATTACAGGTGACTATTAACAAGTTATACAAGATCGACGCGACTTTGCTAGAACAAACATATGAGTCAACCATTGGTGGGGATACAAGGAAAAGAAGAGAAGAAATGAGGATTAAAAAATATTTCGGTATGCATAAAATCTTCCGCAATTTCATACTCTTTGTCCAGCTTGTCCAGGAGAAGAATGGTCCTCGACCAAATTCGCATTCAGTACAAGTGTAAAACCCAGCCCTAACCTTGACCCGGAAACCTTGTTATTTGTAGGTCCGATGACCCGAAGTAAAGTAAGAAGTCAGCTTTGGGCCATCCCAGTAGAGGACTTGGTGTCTGGCTTTGAATCCATGAAGGTTGATGATGAGGTTCTATTTATGGAAACTGAATCCTGATGAAGATCTAATTAGTTGATGGACTTGGAGTGCTCTCTATCTTGGTTTGAAGGCATTTCTACCTATTAGGTAAGTCACTTGACTTGTGTGCAAAACCCCTTTAGGATTGGATTTGATCTGGACCTTCAATTCCCTGTTTTGGCCTTGCTGTCAGCATTGGTCGACTGATTGGTCGACTGGGCCAGTCGACCAATCCACTCGACCAATGAGTGCTGTCTTTGGCAATTAGGTTGTTCTTGCTCTATTTAAGTCCAATCTCGAGTCCACTTCGTATTTGCTGCCTCCAAACCCTCTGGAACGAACCAAAGACCTCTGCAAGTCATCTCTCTTGCATCCTTGGTGTTTTCTTGACGGATCTTCGTCGAAACTCTTCTTTTTGCATCAAAAGGTATGTCTACTCTCTCTTCTTCTCCTCCATCTTTGTTTTTCTTTCCTTTTTGAGTTGAGACAGTAGAAGAGATGCTGCATTCTCTGTTGCAAACATCTCTCGAACATGTTCTCATGATCATCCTAAGGATTTAAGGCTAGAACAATGATCTTAACCATGATCATTGCAAGCTTTTGAAGGATTCATGATCAAACCATGATTTAATCTCTGTTAAACTTCTAATCTGAATTCTGATCTCTTTGGATCTTCTTTTGTTGATCATGTTAGTAGTAATTACTGTGTTTTCTTCCATGATCCATAATCTATAGATTTCTAGATGTTCTCTTCTACCATACTATGTGTTCTTCATGATGCATGATAGTTACATATATGGTAGGTTTTATTTCCTTATTTAGATTTATGCTTCTAAGCCTTATTCCATGAAGATCTATGTATGTTTTCATGTTTTCATTACCGAAAGCAATGATCCATCCTCCTATTGCTCTTGTCTTTGTTTTCCATTTCAAATTCATCAAGATCCATGTTTGAGTTAATTATGGTAACTTTTTGTTTCCTAATTTGGATCTTGATATCTTGATTTGATTGGTGTTTTGAGGTCCCCTATATGTTAGAATACTACTGATGTAGTCTACCCCTTGATTAGTATCCTTTTGAACCACCAAATTCGGATTTCATATCTTAAAACTCTGATTTTTAGGCTACTGTCTGCATTGGTCGACTGATTGGTCGACTGGACCACTCGGCCAATCCACTCGACCAATGAGTACAGCAACTCCAGATTTGGTCTGTTTCGGATGTTTTGATATCTTTGCTGTTAGGGATCTTTCCTAATATGTTGTATATACTTGTTTAGGACCTTCTTCTCAAGTTTGCCAAGATCTTACTTGATTTCTTAGGATTCCTTGCGAGTTATAAAAGGTAAGGATGGTTATTTCCTTAATTACATAGATAGCATGAATATAGTTTCTATATTTGAATATCATTAATATGATTCCTAAATTAGATTTTTACAATGATATACTACTGTTGCATAAATTTGATTACAGTAGCATTACTTATTCATATTGAATTGATTCATGTATGATTTAATTACCGATGTTATACAAGTGATTGTAATTACTGATTTCTTTCCATATATGAAGTTACCATATATGCGATGATATGAATTGATGCATGTGTATGCTTACGTATGGTTTGGAAAGGAGAGGTGTCCTTTCGACACTTCTGTCTTTGGACTACTACGGGAATATTATGGGATGTTTCCGGAGATGCCCTCTGGACACCTTCCTAAACTGTTGGATGACATATCTAGGATTGTCTAGTAGTGTTTGGCTAGGATGTCCTGTTATGTCAGACCCTAATCGGAGGGTATTGAGACCGAACGACCCGTGGTAGCAATGGGGATTCATGGGCGCTCAAGACCGGTAACCAACCCGTGAGAGGACAGGAATCACATTGTGGGGGCCATTTATTGGTAGGGTTGCATATGGTTAGACTTGGGCTCACGGGCGCTTAAGACCGGTAACCAACCCGTGAGAGGACGTGAGAGCTTCCCGTTTACCATATGTGGATGATCAATAGGGTTGATGAGTCCGTAGTCCGAGTTGGTTGGTGCCATAGGATACGCTGACTCTAGTGTGAAGGATACCGGAAAGGATCGTCAGGGACGAGGAATGGAAGTATCTGGATCTGACTTGATGTAACCAAGTAGAAGACTTGCATTTGGCTAGGTTTTACCCTGACATGCGCCAGTACTTATACCAAATGGTTGTGAGAGAGTGTGTTGACTTAACCCCCGCCAAGGTTTGTCCCGAGGGATGAAGGACCCATTACCAATCGGCTGCTCAAGACCGGTGAAATGATCCGTGAGAGAATCCAAGATATCTTAAATGGTTGAGGATGTGAGTGGACTTTCCTAAAGAAGTACGGTGCTATGACTTAAAGCATGTCTGCCAATAGAGACCAGCATACATAGAGTTAGATTCATTCATTCATTGTTTGTCTCATATCATATTGCATTTATGTTTGTTCCGGAATTCGCCATTTATGTTATTATGGATTTTAATCGCTTTACCGAGTTTCTTTGAAACTCATTCCTTTATTGTACAATGTTGTTAGACTATCCTGTAGTCTCGAGTGTTATGACGGTCCCTATGAAGAAGCGCAAGGCGAAGAGGCATATCTCCAGGAAGGTGATTGCGGTTACCACAATTACTCTGAAGATTCCGCGAGTGGTTATGCTCCGTACGATGCTTAGTCCGACCATTGAGTGGAAGCGTCCTTGTGCTATTTATGAGATTTACACTTACAAGGATGTTGTCTATAAAGTGGAGAACAATTTAGTTACCCAATGTACTTGTTACTGGGATTAGGATTTGTCTAGTTTATTCTTTTAGAGCTACTTTTCCGCTGGATGTAAAGTGGGATTTTTGCTTCACTTTACTTATCTGTTTGATACTCTGATTATATCTATTATTCTGATTCAGTTATGATTCATTCTTTCTTTATTGAATCTATGATTTATCTTCCGCACTCATGTTATGATTGTTCATGATTATGTTATTGTTTATGTGGGAGGTTGATCACTCGATACCTGATCTTCGGGCTGTGGATCACACTCTCGGGTATGCCAGATAGGGTACCGGCTGGGAGGGCGTGACAACAAGCTCGTCATAGTTGACTTCTTCTAGCGGAGAATAAACAGGAGAATCTTCCAGATATTGCATAATATCTGAATCGGAAGGTGGAGGATCAATCTTATCCTTGGTCCAGTCGGGAGGAGGAAGACCCAGGTCGGTAAATACTTCAGGATGGCAAACAGCACTGTAGGGAGTCGTATCAAAATGAGGATCCTTCCTTAATATTGATTCCCATACTTCGTTCTCACCATCCCGGTACGCTTGCAAGTTATAAGCATTCAGCATATCAACAAAGGGCTTACTGTGTAAATACTTGAAGACGCAGGCTCTGCGAACATCAGTTGGAAGGGATTCGGGCAAAGAAACGACAACTTGCCTTTCAGGTAACGTTTCAGATCCTTTGGCTCTCGACTTTCCAACTGCTCGCTCCGATCACCGGATCTTCTCCCCGGCATCATCCAAGTCCGACCGAAGACGACCAATCATCAATTTTTTTCTCCCCGCCACCTCCCAAGCTAGATTCCGAAGGCGAGCAATCTCAACATCTTTAGCTTCAGAGATTTCCCCAAGCCTAGAAACTTCATTGCTTAACCTATCGAGTCTAGTAAATTTGCTTCCACTTGGTTGTGGAAGTTACCAAGAAGACTCCCGCAAACAACTTCCGAGTTAGCGAGGAGCGAGAAAAGTAATTTTTCAGAATCGAGAGAATAATGAAGAAAGACTTACATCACCAGGTGACTTCGTAAAGACTTCATCCGGAAGTTTGGAAAGAAGCTGCGCTCTCGAAGTCATTCGAGCAGCAGTACACCATTCCAACGCTCTGTCAAACTCGTTTGACACTAATTCAGGCGAAGGATGAGAAGGATGAGCTTCATCACTTGTCACCCGACGGCGCTTCCTAGTGGCAAAATCCTCCAACTCAGAAGGAGAGGAGGAGGATGCCAAACAAGCACTAGAGTTAGAAATAGGAGCAACACCTGCTGGGACCACACCTTCATCAGACGCCAACATAGTTGCCTCGGATGCCCGAAGAGTCTCTTTCGGGGGTGCACCAACAGGCTCACCAGCAGGAGCGCCAGCAGCACCATCGGCAATGGAGTGATCAAGATCTTCCTGGGAAAGACGAGCGATCACTTCGGGCAAAGGAGGCGCAAGGACGGCATCAGTAGAAACTGCGGGAATCTGACTTGAAGATTCACCGCCAACAGTCGCCTTACGCTTGGAGGATTCACTAGCTGAAACCACCGCACTGGCCCCAACCACCACCGACGGAACAATTTTCTTGCAAGCTTTTGCTCTGATAAAGTTCGGGTTGATCTTGGGAGCCACTATGCAAAACAACAACAAAAAAAAAAACCAGCCGTATCAGTACAGAAATATACGACAGCAACAGTGGGGAAACCCTAGTTTTCTCCAGCTTCTAACAAACCAACAAACTAAACTCCAAGTTTAACTACTGTGCAGTTTACACAGGGGGGAAGTGGGGAAAGAGATGAGTAATAAAAAACTCACTTGTTCAGAAGTGGATAGAGCTGTTGTTGGAGTACGAGGAATACGGAAGCAGGCCGAAGGACGAAAGGTTGCTTTGGCACTTAATCAAATCTAACTTGCAGAAGTCAGGATAGATGGAGAGTACCCACGAAGGCTTTAAATAGCCTCAGGTATAAGATGACGGTTGAAGGCTAAGGACAACCGACGACCCAGATCGAAATGACGCTTCGAAATCCGCCAAAAGCAAGATCGACGGTCGAAGGGATGCCACATGGAAACATGTGGAAGCGAGCACCCGATGTAGAGATACCTCCAATCGTCGCACCGCCATTATAATAATGGGTGTATTTCCGATTCATTGGAAACAGTGAATAGTATACAAAAGCAGGAAAACGTTTGAACTTCGCAGAAGGGAAACGTGCGGACTTTGCAATAAACGAAGTAGTGGGGAAGATTAATGCATCTTCCCAAAACGCATCTTCACAATATTTCTACAAGATTATTATTCGGCGAGGAATGAAAAGTTAAGTGATAAGTTTTATCATTAATACTTTGATATTCAAAACAAGATTTCGGCAGGAGACGGGGAAATTTAGAGGCCAACATGAAAAAAGAAATGTCTATTCATTAAATTGAGGGTAAATCTTTACAAAAGGATAACTCCCTAAGCCTTTTCTTCATTGTTGCCCGAGGGACCCTGGTCGGGAGGACTTTTCTCAGGACCATGAGAAGAGCCTTCCTCAAGAGTGGCATCGGCTGAGTCCTCTACAGCAACAACTTGAGACTCGGCTTGTGATTTCTCCTCTGGAAGTGCCGGCTCGTCATTCAGGTATGCCTCATATTGAGGGTCAGCTGGAAAAGGATCATCTTCTTCCTGAGCCCAGTCCGGGAGATCCATACCAACTTTCCCGAAGACCTCTTGGTGGCATACCTCACGAAAAGGAGCAGTGTCGAAGTCAGGGATCGTTCCAAGGATTTGCTCCCAAACGTCGTTCTGACCCATGCGATACGCTTGAATGTTGTAGAGACCTAGCAACTCGGAGAAAGGTACGCTGTTCAGGTATTTCCGAATGCACTCCTTTCGAAGCTCTGGCTTTATATGCTCAGGCTTGCTAGGGATCGCCAACTTCAGATGTTCTTCGAGCTCCCTACTTTTGATTTCAAGGCTGTCACCAAACAACGTGGCAGCTGCCTTTTGCTTCCTGGCCTCGCGCTCGGCAGCAGTGACACGAATTTTCGAAGCTTCGAGGGCTTCCTTGAGGGAGATCACTTCTTCCTCATGCTTTTTCTGCAGCTCCACGGTAGCTGCAGTCAACTAGTCTATTTCAGAATTGGCCTTGGCCAATTTCTCTTCACAAGTTTGCAGCAAGGAGCTGGTGCGACCAACCCGGCTCAATGCTTCCATGTGTTGATAAAAGCTCAACACAACATTCCTGGGAAGACGGAAGATATCAGAAGAAGTCATAAGAAATTATGAAAACATAAGTAATCAAGAAGACCGGTACCTTGTAGATTGACTAACAAGGGAGGTGTCATCCAGGGCTTCAAACTCCTGGCGATCAGAAGGAGCAAGAGCGAGGGAGCTCCATTCTGCAGCTTTCTCGGGGTCCCGAGTAACCCTGTCGGTCATCTTCAGGGTCCACTGGGGGATGAAGACCTCCTCACCATCCGTCGAAGCTTTGGATTTTTTATTGGAGGGAGCATCAATTGTGTCATGCCTCCTCTTGGTTCAAGCGAGGAAGAGACATTAGCCCTCTCCACCATTGGTTTCTTCCCTTTACCCGAAGCATCGCTACGATCCCTGATATTCCCGATACCCCTATAAGAGGGGTCGGGAGAGGGAAGAGAAGCCTCTTGATCTACGGTCAAGACCACGGGCGATCGTTGCTCGGCTGTCACAACCGCCCTAGAGGCCTTCACCCGCATGAGGCTTTCGGGGTTCATTTCGGGGAGGCACCGCAAGAAGAAGGACAAGAGTCGAATTCAAAACATATCACTTCAGTCAAATCAAAGGATGATGGTTAGAAGCTCACAATGAGCCAAGCCCCAGTACTGAAGGATGGAGTTATACTCCACTTCATATCCATGTATCTCTTGATACCACGGAATGGATTTGATCTTCTTGATGGCCGCCTCGTCTTCTCTGGATAAGGGAAGGCCCCGGTTACTCTCGGACGAAGAAGTAAACCTCCTCCAGGCGGTTGGGAAGTTAAGATCTGATGGAGGCGCTCGACAGAAAAAGTATCGTTCGCGCCATCTTTTGTGGTTAGAAGGGCAAGTTCCTTTGACAAGGATGCTGCCCCTCCAATCAAGATCAGCCTTATTGCGTTTGGAAAGAAAGACCCATCCGAGAGTATGGGAGATAGAAAGAACATGAAAATGTACAAAAAGAGAAAGAGATGGCGTAATGCCAAGCTCAAAACACAAACCCAAGAAGCCGACGATGAGACGCCAGCTATTGGGGAGGAGCATTCCGGGACAAATGTTCCAGTGATTCAAAACTGCGGAGAACAAAGGATTAAAAAAGGGAAAGCGAACCCCGCTTTCCAGTGCATCTATATACAGAGAAAATTCACCCGAAAGGGATGAATCAACCCTCTCATCAGGGTGGGGAGCCCTAACCTGATATGAGGAAGGAAGATCAAAATCTTGGACAGCTGAAAGAAGGGTTTCCTCATTGTAAATGGAGGGAATGAGCCAGAGTCCACCATTGGACCCGGAGGTTTGAGGCTGCCTGGAAGACTCGACAGTCTTGGAAGATCCGGACTCGAGAAGGACAGGAGAAGTTTCGGTTTTTCTTTCAAAACCTTTTTGAGAAACTTCAGCGAACTCCCCGCGAGGAGGACAGTTAGGGTTTTGTTATCACTATCCGACTGTTCGGGGAGCGGGGAGAAGCAAAAGCATCACCGCTATTACCAACATGGGGTACTAAAGAAGCCCTATCATCCGCCATTACTCGTTTAAGTAAACTACAAAAGGAAAAAGACCAAGAAACTTACCGATTCAGGTGAGACGGAAGCTTGAGGGCGAGGAAGGCGCGAGCAGAACAACAAAGGTTCAAATTCCAGACGGGAAGAATGAAACCTACGAAGACAACGAACCGCTTTTAAAACTCCCGCACGAGTGTTCGGGAATCTGAACGATCGAGATTAATTCAAAATCAACGATCAAGATTGAAAGACGTTTTGAAAGTTTGAACTCACGAATCCGAAATAGGCGTTCGAAACTGTCGCTTGGATGACGTGAGCCACGACAGATCAACTGCAACGAGATATGTGGCCTTACACTCACAACGCTCGAGGAAAAGTGACCACCGCATTAAATGTGATATGACATTTAATGAAGCACGCAGAGATTATCACCTGACGACGAACCCAGTTAAAAACCAAGCCCTCGGGATCGACCGAACGCTTGGTCTGGGGGGCTCGTGATATGGAGAGTTTATGATCCGACAGGGTTCATACCTGGTCCGACCCTCGACCCCGGTCGAGACGGAGAGCTCCCGAGCGAACCGGATCCGGAAGATGGCTTGCTGAAGAAGAAAGCTTATTCGGCTACAAGCGTGCCCTAATCTTACTTATGGATTAGGGTAATCACCTCGATGATGGCAGACTCAAACTGACGGCTGCGGATAATCATTATCGAAGGGATAACTATCGCATAACCTAAAGGTTATCTCAGGAGTCCTCTACTAGCCCAAACTAGTAGAAGTCTATCGCTCAACGGATCTAACTGATAAGATCCAACGACTACCCGAAGAAGGCTCAAGTGCATCCAACGAAGGAGATTCGAAGGTACACTCTATATAAACCTCACTACCATACAGGGTGAGGGACGGATCAATCGATCAAGAAGAATACTATCTGAGACTCAGGTTCAGATATATACTGATAGACCTAAACTATCCGCGATCTGTTATCTAGATCACCTTTCCCAGTTCTTCATTCCTTAACTCTGCGCTTCTAGCAGAGCCGTTTGTGATTAAGTTCATCAACTGACTTAGCCTTCGGAGGTGGACTCCTGACCCCAGCGGTCGGGCCACATCTGACGCTTTCGTTTTGCAGGACATCACGTGGAGATCCAAGGGCTGAGCAGATTTTGGACGCATCCGACATTATTTTACAAATCATTTCTTTACATTTTTTTTTGTTAGTAAGAGACTGTTTGTTGTTAGAAATAGGAAAAACAACCAGCCCAATCTTTCCTAATTTTCGACCAAAGGCTTGGACTGGAGAACGAACTAAAAAGAGATTTACGAGCAGAGCATGAGGGTGAGGATGTTCTTGAAGGACCTTCATCAGACCTTTTTATCAAATTTATATTTTTCTAACAAAAGTGACGTTCTACAAAAATGATTCCTATGCGTTATCAATTGTATGGAATACAGTCAAACTGGTTTAGACTTGAGATCATACCTATGCAGTGTGATCAATACATGTTCTACTTTGCCACCCCCATAACATGTTTCACTTGGTAGAGGAGTCACCATGAGCAGTTTAAGGAAATCTGTTGATGCTTGATGCCTAAAGAGGACCCAGTAGTGGACCTTCACCCATTTTGATTTCTGGTTTTAATTCCATGAAATCCCAAATGACCTGCTCAGTATGGGAACATGAGTACGGTACTTCAGATGCAGGATTACCATTGATCAAAGGAGACCTTTCAGACAGAGCATCACCACTCAAAGAAGATCAAGGGCTCAAGCAGAAATTATTGTGAAGATGGAAAAACTTCCATGTTCTGCTTTTCAAGTGAGGTGTCTAGACTCCAGAGTTGTTTGAAGGTCAAATACAAAGGAGGAGGAGACAGAGATTACGCCTTTTTTGGGAAGTAAACACCTTCCACTTTTGACGATCACTTTCATCGACATAAAAGCTTTTTTTCCCCTCGTTGATCATATGTAACCTTTGGGTTGTCGGGTACTTATGATTTTGCAGGTCACTAGGTCAGGGACTTTATCTGCATTTCAGACAAAACATATACTTGAGAACAACTATTGAGAATGGAGAAGACGATCTTGGATAAACTTGAGTGGACCTTAACTGTTCATACATTTTTTTCTGTCTTCCTTGTCTGCTTTATCAAAGCTGATCGGTCTAATAAAGAGTTAAATCTTACATTCTCATTCTCCTTGTGACATTGATGTCTTAGTAGTGTGTGCATGGTTTGTATTATGAAAGTGAACTGAATTTGAGAGCATTGAATTACCTTATTATAGTTCCCTGATATTGTTATATGGCATCAGAGCTCTTGTTGTCACGACTTTGTTCTCTTTTCCTGTTTCTTGTCATCTCTTCCTTTGTGGTGTGGAGTGACTTTCTGCTGCTTATGCCATGAACTAAGCATTCGTTCTTCTGTTAATGTAGTGACTTCAACATGTTCTGATTATCATCTAATGCTGCCTTGAAGATTACATTGATTGAATCCATTGAAGCTTGGGCCTACCTGAACGTCTTTGGTGGTGGGAGACTATTTTTCATCTAAAAGAGGAAAATTTTCAGATGGGGCATCTTTGTGCTAACGTAGGACTTAAAAGAGGTTGTACATGGTCAAGCTCACCTGGGATTTGAGAAGTGGTGCGATTCTCTATTTCATCCGAAAAATGAACAAAAATTTCAGATAGGACATGGTCGAACTCATCTAAAGACTTAAACTTGGTATAACACTGTATCAGTGATCCATTTTGCTCAATAAAAAAATTGAGGTATTTTAGAATACCTTCTGAAGAGAACCTATGGAAAACCGTTTGTACAACTATTAGAACGGTTCATTTCCCAGGGAGCATTACAAGCTTTTGACCATTAAAGCAACCAAAGCTAATGGTACCTCATACCCAAAAAAAAAAATAAAATAAAATAAAATAAAATTATATTGTTAAATACTTGATCAATACAAGCCTTGTGAAAACCCCTATTTTTTTCTTTTTTAAGTTTTCTCATTGAGAGGGGGAGAAACCCATAAGAGCACCAGAAAACAAACCTAGGATTTCAAAGCTCAATTTGTCCAAAAAATGCTGAGACCATTAGAACATAAAAATATAAAATTGAGGTGGTTAAAATGAGAATTTTGACGCTTCTCACTACGATATAATTGTTACTAATGATGTTAACATAAAAGTAAATGTAAGCTAGAATCATGAACACTCAGGAAAATTGAGGTATTTTAGAGTACCTCTTCTTATAGTTTATGATGGGTTTCCAGGTACCAGTATTTGACCCTTTGGTCTCTAAGGAAGGAGATTTGACTTTCCACCATTGAGGCAATCAAAGCTACCGGTGCAAATGATTTTCAAAATAATCAATTAAATGTTTACTAGATTGTCTATTAAATATTTTATTTAGCAAAGTTGTGATCTATTTGTTCAAAACAAAAATGGTTATTACAAATATATTCAATTCAATGCCCCGTCCTTCTTACCCTTTTTTCTTTAAAATATGATTCACATCTAGTGTGTTTTTAGTACTTATTTTAATAATTTTGACATTCCACTGAGTATTTATATCATTCGAACCCTATACGATTTTTTGCAACTATGGATGTGGTTCCCATGTTTGAACCATAAGTTCGTTTCTACTTCGAGAATGTGGAATGATAAGTATTCCCTTGTTTTAACCTATTAGAGAATTTTTTGACATGGAAGAATTTATATTATCATGGCCAACTGCATGAAGCATTGATAACAAAATTTATAGAAACAATGAAACATCATTTTGATAGTGATATAAAATTAATGTAATATTATATTCAACAATCAGAGTGGCGCAGCGGAAGCGTGGTGGGCCCATAACCCACAGGTCCTAGGATCGAAACCTGGCTCTGATAATAGAAGGCTTCCCATTTAAAAAGGAAAAACAAATCCATTTGGGACATAATCAAGCTCACCTACAATTTAAGAACTGGTGGGTTTTTTTTTAGGCGACAAAGTGTTTGAGGGGTGACTCTTTGTCAAGTTCAAGTAGTATTCAAGAAGAGGTGGGACTCTTTGTTTCATTAGAAAAAGAAATCATGATTGCTTCCGCTAAACTCTTTATTCATTTCGACCTCAAAATCATATTATAAATCCTGAATTTGGAGTACTACTCTGGAAAATTGACCTCAAAATCATACTTTTCATGACGAGAAACTATATAATTACAAGAAGAGTGGTAAAAAGGTAATCTTAGTTGTATGGCTTGAATTCATGGGCCGGTTATGAGTATAAATTGTAACCTGAGATCAAAATATCGAAAGAACTTTTGAGCAAAAATCGTTGAGGTAAGACTATAAGCGCCTCACGAATTCTCCTTGTGTTGAAGTCTTTAACATCCTTTTCTCCCTAGTAATTTGATCGATTATGGGGCTTTACAGTTCTTTCCAATATATGGGTAACAATTTAAGCAAGGAGTGGAATTTCTTAATATTTCTAGGGTAGTCGCCAGATTAGCCGACTCCCTAGTCAGATGTGGGAGCATATATATGTGTATGTTAGAATGACACAAGCGATGTTTAGATAAGTAATTCTACAAAGGATATGCTTAAATACACTGTCCTATACATTAAATCCAGCTAATGCCCAACAACTTAAGCCCGTGGAATATGCTAATGTTAAACATGATCCATGTGGGACAAGGTAATCAACTTTGATGCCAAATATTAGTTAGTCCTCTAACATAAATTTTACAAAATTTTTATTTTAATAAACATAATTTTTTTGATCGAAAATCAAAACACTAAGATTGGTGTAGGATTGTTGCTAGAGCAATTTAGGATCAAGACTTCTATTTATAAAGAAGAAGAAGAGACACCTACTAAGGGTTATCTCCAAAGGATATGGCTTAGCTAACCATGTCTTTTCCCTTCAAGCTTATTGGTTATCCACTCAAACTCATTTTCCAAACGACATTTATTGGCTATTTAGGTGCTTATTAGGGAATAACATCAACTCTAACTTTCATTACACTACAAGAAAAAGGGCCTACGGCGGCATTTTCAAAACGCCGCCTTAAGTCTAAAAGTGCCGCTGTAAACTTTTCCCGGCATTTTAAAGACGCTGGCAAAAGCACTTTTTTAAAAACGGCGTTAAAAGCCCGTAAAAGTCAATTGTTGCGGCGTCTATAAAACGCCGCCATAGACTTCAACGTTGTTTTTTCCGGTGTTTTCTATGTTTCTATGTGACATATGCTGGCATTTACAAAACGCTGGTATAAGATTTTTTTAATTAAAAAAAAAAATTGGTTTCCAAAAAGCCAAATTCAATTTTGGTGAATTATTTATTTCGATAGTATTTGAACCAACCAAATATATAGTGTACCTTCGAATCTTCTCTGTTGGATGTATTTGAGCCTTCTTCGGATAGTCATTGGATCTTAACTGATAGATCCGTTGAGTGATAGACTTCTACTAGTTTGGACTAGTAGATGACTCCTAGGATAACCCGACTGTTATCTGATGATTATCCTTATGATAGCGATGATTGGCAGCCGCCGAATTCTGCTAGCTATCACTAGGTTAATTAACCTAGTCCGAAAGTATCGGATTAGGGCATGCTTGTGACTGAGTAAGTTTTCTTCCTAGCTGTCTCATGGACCCGGCTCGCTCGGAAGCGAGTCGATTCCCTTTGTCCCGACCGGAGTTGAGGGTCGAACCAAGAATGAACCAAGTTCGATAATATTTTATCCGTATCACGAGCCCTCCAGACCAAGCGTTTGGTCGATCCCAAGGGCTTGGTTTTTAACTGGGTTCTTCGTTGAACAATAGCCTTGCGTAATTCTCAAACCATTTAAATGTCATTTCACATTTAATGCGGTTGTGTCGCTTTTTCCTCGAGCATTGAGAGGGTGACGCCACGCGTCCTTTCGTAGCTGAAACTATCGTTGCTCACGCAATCCAAAACGACGAGTTCTGAACACCTGCTTTGGATTCGTGAGTTCAAGTTTTCGAACCGTCTTCAAATCTCGATCGTTGATGCCGAATTCATCTCGATCGTACACGTCCTCGAACACTCGTGCGGGTGCTTAAAAGCGGTTCGTTGTCTTCGTAGGTTTCATTCTCCTTGTCTAGGTTTTTGAAACCTCGTCGTCTTCTTCGTGCCTTCACGATCCTCCCGCTCTCGAGCTTTCTGCCTCAGTGATTCAGTAAGTTTACTGACTCCCTTGCAAAGTTTACTTTCGTCTCCAGGTTTATTTTTCTCTAGAAACCATAATCAGACCTTTCAGTAATGGAAGATAATAGGGTTTCTTCTGAGACTTCCCGTGTGCCTAGCGCCGATAAAGGAGATAGTGGTGATGAGGTCTTTTTTTCTGTCTCCTCTGAGCAGTCGAATAGTGATAAGAAAACCTTAACTGCCCTCTGGCGTGACTTCGTAGAAGCTAGCCAACAGAGAAGAGTAGAAGAAAAAGCTGAGACTTCTTCTGCCCTTCCTGAGCCTGGACCATCTGTGACTGCCGAATCTTCTGGACAGTCAAGACAACCTACCAAATCCGCCGGTGGACCTAATTCTGTTGCTTCCTCCTATAGCGAGGAAAACCTTCCTTTAGCCGTCCAGGGTTTTGACTTTCCTTCTTCGTACCATCTTAGGGCTCCCAATTTTGATGAGAGAGTCGATTCGACCCTTCCGGGCGAATATTCCCTGTATATTGATACACTGGAAAGCGGGTTCACTTTCCCTTCTTCAATCCTTTGTTTGCAGCCATTCTGAATCATTGGGACATTTGTCTTGGAATATTTCTTCCTAATAGCTGGCGTCTTATCGTCGGCTTCTTGGGTTTATGCTTTGAACTTGGCATCACACCTTCTCTTCTTCTTTTTGTACATTTTCATGTTCTTTCTATTTCCCATCCTCCCGGTTGGGTTGTGCTTTCTAAGCGCAATAAAGTGGAGCTTGACTGGACGGGTAGCATTTTGCCAAAGGAACTTGCCCTTCCAATCATAAAGGATGGCACAAGCGGTATTTTTTCTGCCGAGCGCCTCAATCGGATCTTAACTTCCCGACCGTCTGGAAGCAGTACACTTCATACTCTGAGGGTAGCTGGGTCCTTCCATTATCCAAAGAAGACAAAACGGCCGTTGGGAAGATCAAGTCAATTCCATGGTATCAAGAGATACATGGATATGAGATGGAATACAACTCCATCCTTCAATACTCAGGGTTGGCTCAACGTGAGCTTTCTAACTGCCACATATCACTTTCCTGAAAATACTGTGAATTCTTTCAACTCTAACTTTTGTCTTTCTTTACAGTGCCTCCAAGAATGAATCCCGAAAGTCTTCGGGTAAAGGCTGCCAGGGTTGTTGTGACTGCTGAACAACGGTGCCCTTGAGCCTTGACTGCAGAACAAATAGCTTCTGCACCACCTCCAGACCCTTCCTACAAGGGTATCAGGGACCTGAGGCCAGTGGTTGAGGCTTCTAGGAGAGGGAAAAAACCAATGGTGGAAGGGTAGATATCCCCTCTCCTGCTCGAACTAAAAGGAACCACGACTCCGCTTCCACCCCGAAGAAATCCAAAAAAGAATAAAGATTCTGAGGAGATCTTCGTGCCTCAATGGATGCTGACGCGGACAGATAGGGCAACATAGGATCCCGAGAAGCCTGTTGAATGGAGCTCTCTCGGTCTTTTACCATCCGATCGTCAAGCCTTTGAAGCCCTAGAGGATGACGTACTCGTTCGTCATTCCACAAGGTATTATTTTTCTTGATCTTTTGCTAAATTGTTTTGTAATCTCTCATGAGATCTCTGATAATCTTCCCGTCCTTCCAGGGATGTTGTGTTGAGCTTTAATCAACACATGGAGGCATTGAGCCGAGTTGGTCGCAATGGCTCCTTGTTGTAGGCCTGTGAAGAGAATTTGGCGAAGGCCATTTCTGAGGTGGACCGGCTGAAGAAAGTAGCCGAAGAGTTGAAGGAGAAGCATGATGAGATGAATTCCTTGAAGAAGGAACTTGACTCGTCAATTGCTCGTGCTAATGCTGCCGAACATGAGGCCAAGAAGCATAAAAATGAGGCTATTGCTTTTGGCGAAAGCCTCGAGTTTAAGTCCTTGGATAATGAGCGCTTGTTGAAAATGGCAGTTCCTAGCAAGCCCGAACATATTAGACCAGATCTTCGGAGGGACTGCATTCGGAAGTATCTGAACAACGTCCCCTTCACTAAACTGTTGGGCTCCATCAACCTTCAAGCTTACCGAGCAGGGCAAAATGATGTCTAGGAAAAGATCCTTGAATCTAATCCTTCCTTTGACATGACTCCCTTCCGAGAGGTGTGTCACAAGGAAATCTTTGGGAAGCTTAAGTTGTCTTTCCCTGACTGGGTTTTGGAAGAGGAGGATCCTATTCCAGTGGATCCGAATATCGAGGAGTATCTTCTGACTTGCCGCCTCTTCCCGAAGAACCTCAATAGCATTCCTCGGAGGAAGATCTCGATAAAGATCCTTCGGTCGACAATGAGGAAGAATCATAAGAAACCATCTCTTTACTTTCTTTTTTCTTTTGTAAGGGTTGGCCCTCCACAATTTTAATAGAAATGGAAATCAGTCTTTGTTTTCTCGAACTCTTCCAATGATTGCCTTAATACTTCCTCATCTCATATCCAAAAAAATTGTCTTAAGAACAATATATGAATGATATAAGTTATCACATAGATTAACTTGTACCTTAACAGGAGATAACGTTCGGGAGAGGCATGTTCGGCCTCTGAGCTTGTTGTGCCATCTGAACCTTTATCTCCCAACGGCTCCTTTATTTATGACGAAGTCCAAACGTCTCCTTCGTATTTGTATACCAATTGCCTTTCCCAAGGAATTGGAAATACCCTATTATTTAATACTGGTGCGACGGTTGGTATTTTGCTGTATCCTCGTATCAGGTGCATACCGTTCCACTTGGAAACCTAGTTCAGCGTTCAACTGTAGAATTTGAAGTGCCGTTATCCCTTGACCGTTGATCCTGCACTTTTAGGAATTTGAAGCGTTCCTTCCATTCTGTCCCTTGATTATCTTGGGCTTTCAACCATCGCATCTCTCCTTGAGGCTATTTAAACTCCTTTAAGGATATCTCTTGCTATCTGCAAGTTATTTCTGTCTGATAGATTTGCAAAACGACATTCCGTCTTCCTTTGCTGTATCCATACTCTTGTCTTCCAACAATATCTTCGATCAGAATCTAGACCAGTAAGTCTTTTGCTCTGTCCATGTCACGAATCTCCTCTTCTCCCTGAGTAATTTCCACAGTATTCATACTTGGGGTTTACTTAACGGAAGTTTTGAATGGTTCATGTTCAACTGAGATCTAGGGTTTTTTCTGTATGTTGTTGGATTCTCATACTGACACCGCTTTTTTTGTATTTCCAGTGCCTCCCAGAATTAACTTGGACTTTATTAGGGCAAATTCCTGCAAGAAAACTGCCCCAATACCGACGAAGTTTGCTCCCTCTGAGGTGATTGCCACTGGTGAATCTTCTAAAAGTGAGGAGACTGTTGTTGGTGAATCTTCCGATCAGATTCCCACAGTTTTTGCTGATGTTTCTCCTACGCTCCCTCTGCCTGAAGAAACCGTTTGGTCTTCAAAGGAGGACGTGGCTCCCTCCGTCGTTGCTTGTACTGATGATGCCCCTGCCGAAGATAACGTTCGGTCTTCCATGATGAAGACCCTTCGGGTATTTGAGGAAGATGCGGTCCCTGCTAGTGCCGCTTCTATTTCCAACTCTAGTGCTTGTTTGGCATCCTCCTCCACTCCTTCCTTGGAGCCGGAGGATTTTGCCACTAGGAAGCGCCCTAGGTTGGCTGATGATGTATATTATCCTTCTTGGTCGTTGAAGAGGTTTGACTTGGAATGGTGCACTGCTATTCAGATGCCTCCCAAGAACAAAGCCGTTTCCACGATCCCAGACAGAGATTTCATGAAATCTATGGAGATGTAAGTTTTTCTTCATTACATTCTATTCTGAAGATTTTTTCTTTGCTCTTGACTAACTCTGAAGTTATTTGCAAGAGTCTCACTGGTAACTTCCACAACCAAGTGGAAGCAGCCTCTAGACTCAGTAGACTGAGTGATGAAGTTTCCAGGCTTCGGGAAGACTCCAAAGCCAAAGACGCTGAGATTGCTCGTCTTGGAAACCGAGCTTGGGAGATTGCACAAGAGAAGAATTCCAAGATCGAACGTCTTCATTTGGATTTGGATGACGCCAGGGAGAAGATCCGTTGGCTAGAAAGGGAAGTAGGGAAGTCAGGGGCGAAAGGGTCTGAAGCGTTACCCCAAAGGCAAGTTGTTATCCCTTTGCCCAAGTCCCTCCCAACTGATGTTCGCAAGGCTTGCATCTTCAAGTATTTGCACAGTAAGCCTTCTGTTGAGCGCTTATAATTTGCAGGCATACCGAGATGGCGAAAACGAAGTATGGGAATCGACATTAAGGAGAAATCCTTATTTCAACATGACTCCCCACTGCGCCAACTATCATCCTGAAGTATTTGCAAAGCTGGGATTTCCTCTTCCTCCCTGGTCCAAGGATGCGACAGACCTTCCACCTCCAGATCCGGACATAATGCATCATCTCGACGATTCTCTTCCCTATTCTCCTCTGAAAGGATTCAGCTATGAAGAGCTTGCCTTGAACGCAGGTTTGATCAAAGATCAGACTTCTCCCGGTCAAGCTGGATAAAGAGTATGGAATTGCATAGGATTTTATTAACCTATGTTTTCCCGACTCTGTTCTTCTTCTTCTTCTTGAATCTGTGTTGCTTCTTGACTCTGTGTTGCCTCTGACAAAGTTATTTGAATTCCTGATGATCACCAATGATGACTTTCCTTTTTGACCGAATGAAGATTGTACCCCAACACTTGTTAACTCATATGTATATTTGATGTAAAGGTTGGCCCCTTCTGGTCATTTAAAGGAATATAGAATTAACTCCATCCTTGAATTTGTCAGTCACTTGAGTCATTGTTTGCAGTAGGTCTTAGTTGTTTAAAACAATGCCTTCACTTAGAGTTTTCCGAAGAAGTTCGTTAAGTCCGAGAAGGAACTCACTTGGGTTTTAAACCGATGCCTTGTAGAAGGAACTCTCGGGTTTTAAACCGATGCCTTGTAGAAGGAACTCACTCGGGTTTTAAACCGATGCCTTGTAGAAGGACCTCACTCGGGTTTTAAACCGATGCCTTTTGATTTTGTCCGCTGGATCTGTTCTTGAGTGTTGTATGATGCCCCCCAATCAAAAGATAGTATGTTGAAAAACTGATAATTGTATTGATTGAGTTGAAATTTGTTACATCATGAACGAAAATGATAGTCTTCAAGGATAATATTTCTTCAGATGCCTGGCATTCCACGAACGATCCAATTCTTTCTGGGTTGTCATGTTCTTCAGCTTGTAAGCCCCCGAACTGACTGGTTTAATAACCATATATGGTCCTTCCCATGAAGGGTCCAATTTCCTTTGATGGCGTGGATCTGAAGCTAAGGTATTTCTCAATACCAAGTCTCCTGCTATGTATCGATAATTCTTCACTCGGGTATTATAATGTGATGCTTTCCTTCGTTGATAATGTTGAGTTCATGCTATTGATTTTGCACGAACTTCATCCAACAAATCAAGGCTATCTAGCAGTCCTTGTTCGTTTGCTTTTTCTTCAAACTCTCTATCCTGCAATGTTCCAGCCATTACTTCGACAGGTGCCAATGCTTCAGATCCGTAGGCCAGTTTAAAAGGAGATTCTCCTGTAGGTGTCCGAACCGTAGTTCGGTAGGCCCATAGTACGTTCTACAATTCTTCGACCCACAATGCTTTGTCAGTTTTGAGTCATCTCTTTATTCCCTCAAGTAGCGTTCGGTTTGTAACCTCTACTTGACCATTGCTTTGTGGGTATGCCACTGATAACATACGATGCTCAATCAAATAAGTTCCGTAGAATTGCTCAAATTTTGGATAGTCGAATTGAGTGCATTGATCTGTCACAATTATTTTTGGCATCCCGAACTGATGTATAATTGACTCGAGCACAAACCTCCACTTTTCTTTCAGTGATGGTTGCCAGGGCGCTAGCCTCGACCCATTTGGTGAAGTAGTCGATTGCTACTATAAGATACTCTCTTCCTCTTGACGCCTTGGTGAATTTGCCCATGATATTGATTCCCCACATCGCAAAAGGGATGGGATCTAGAATCGAAGTCATGGTTTCAGCTGGGCCTTTAGATACCGTAGCATGGATTTGACAATTGCTACACCGGCGAACATATTCCATAGCAGCTTGTTGGAGCTTAGGCCAATACAACCCAAGCCTCAGAATTTTGTGTGCCAGGGCTTGACCGCCCATGTGAGCACCAAAAATTCCTTCATGCACCTCAGCCAGAGCTGATTCTGACCCCTCGGGACCCAAACATCTCAGGAGGGGTCCAAAATAAGATCTTCTGTACAGCCTTCCATCCTGCATAAAGAATCACGCTGATCGCACTTTGATTAATCTAGCCTCTTTCGGATCCTCTGGTAGTTTATCATCTCTCAGATATTCGACTATTGGATCCATCCAGCAACGCTCCGCTTCAATATAGGAAATTTCCTTCTCGTGATAACTTGGAAATGTTGTCTCTTCTATGTAGACCAAAGGGTCTAAATTCTTTTCTTTGGCATTGGCTAATCGGGATAGCTCATCTGCCATTGTATTTTCTTTTCTTGGAATCTGCCATACTTCAGATTCCTAAACTCTTTCTGCAATGCTTGCACAATCTCTTGGTATTTCTGTAACCGGGATTCTTTAACACCATACTCCCCTTGTACTTGATTGACAATAAGCTGCGAATCACTATAAAGAGTTACATCTTCTCTTGCCAATGCTTTTGACAATCTAAGTCCAGCTATTAGGGCTTCGTACTCTACCTTGTTATTACTTGCTTTGAATGCAAATCTCAATGCATATCGAATAATGAATCCTGCAAGACTTTTCAGGAGAATTCCAGCCCCTGCTCCCTGGTTGTTACTCGAACCATCCCCATATACCTCCCAAACGGTCAGGATAGTGGGTTCGGCGATGTCTTCCATTGGTGCGGTTGTCTCGACTACAAAGTCGGCTAGTGCCTGAGCTTTGATTGCCGTGCGAGGCTTAAAGCTCACTTGGAACTCACTGAGCTCAACCGACCAAGCCACCATTCTTCCAGACAAATCAGGTTTACTAAGAACTTTACTAAAGGGAAAAGTAGTAAATACCTCGATGGAATGAGCCTGAAAATATGGCCGTAGTTTCCTAGCTGCTATCATAAGAGCTAGAGCTTGTTTCTCAATCTGAGAATACCGTGTCTCCGCGTCAAGTAGTATGTGGCTGACATAATAAATTGGCCACTGCTTCTTGTCTTTTTCCCGAATGAGTACTGCACTGACTGCCAAAGGGGATGCTGCTAAATATAGCTGCAAGATTTCTCCCTTCTCAAGTCGAGATAATAGCGGTGGTCTTCCCAATGTCTCCTTCAGTTCTTCGAAAGCTTTTTGACACTCCTCAGTCCATTTTGCCTCCTTGCTGCCCCTCAAGTCTTTGAGTGCTTTGAAAAAAGGTAGACATTTTTCTCCTGACAGTGAGATGAAACGATTCAAAGCGGCTACTCTCCCTGTTAAGCATTGCACATCGCGAACAGTTTTGGGGGCTTCCATATCAATTAAAGCCTATATTTTGGAAGGATTAGCCTTAATACCTCTTTGTGATACCATGAAGCCCAAGAATTCGCCTGAAGAAACTCCGAAGGCACATTTCTCCGGATTCAGCTTCATTTGGTATTTTCGCAGCACTGAAAATACCTCCGTTAAAACTTCAATATGTTTCATCCTTGCAATGCTCTTTACCAGCATATCATCAACATAGGCCTCCACGTTTTTCCCGATCAAATGTTTGAAAAAAATTTGACGGCCCTCTGATAAGTAGCCCCTGCATTCTTCAGGCCGAACGGCATGACTTTATAATAAAAACTTTCACGATCAATCATGAAAGCCGTAAACTTTTCGTCCTCCTTGTTCATGAGGATCTGATTATATCCTGAGTAGGCATCCATGAAACTCAAGGTTTCATATCCTGCAGTTGCATCTATCAACAGTCAATCCTGGGCAACGGGTAAGAATCTTTAGGGCAAGCCTTGTTGAGATCTGTGTAATTTGTACACATCCTCCACCTCCCGTTTGCCTTTTTGACCATCACCACGTTGGCCAGCCAGATTGGGCATTCAATTGGTTCGATAAAACCAGAACTCTTCAATTTTTCAACTTCGCCCCGAACGGCTTCGTATTTTTCCATGGAGAAATTTCTTCTTTTCTGGATAACTGGTTTCACCTTTGGATCTATCCAAAGTTTGTGCTCTACAACATGCCGATCGATTCCTGGCATGTCATTTGTAGACCACGCGAACACATCACTATTTTGTTGAAGAAAAGACTTCAACTTCCTTTTGAATTCTTCCAGCTACTCAGACCCGATATAAGTAACTCTTTTCTCATCATCGGGATACAAATCAATTTTCTCCAGTTTCTCTGCTGGCTCGGGCCTTTGCATTTCTGCCTCGTCCCGATCATCTCGTACTTCAATTGGTAACGCCGTCACCTTCCTCAGGCCCTCCTTATCTTTTAGATATGCAACATAACATTGCCGAGAAATTCTCTGGTCAGATGAAACTTGACCGATTCCTATTTCTGTCGAGAATTTTATTTTTAGATGTTTCGATAGCACCTAACTTTGATAAGGATGGTCTCCTAAGGATTACATTGTAAGCTGGGAGCTCTCGAACCACTAAGAAATTTACCCGAACGGTAGCTTCTTTGGGGAAGCTTCCAATTGACAGTCCAAACTGGACCGATCCTTCCGCTATTGCAGATGATCCTGCAAAGCCATATAGATGCGTGGATGATGGCTCCATCAAGTCTTCATCCACCTTAAGTTTCTGATAAGTTGCATAACATAAAAGATCTGCAGCAAACCTGGTATCAACTAACACCCTGTGTACTTCTCGGCGTGCAATCTCTACCTTGATGACTGTGGCATCATCATGAGGTAAACAAACGCCTCTTTCATCTTCTTTGCCAAAGGTGATCGAACCCTCACCATTTGGCCTTTTACTCTTCTACGTTTCTCTGGTCCCAAAGAATTTGGATTTTGCTTTCAGCCTCCGAAGTGATTCAGGCTCGGGACCTCCAAAAATTGTAAGGATCGGTGACCGAGTAGCATCAACCACTTCCTTACCCTTCTTAGACTTAGGAGCCTCTTTCGGTTGGTCTGAACTAACCGAACGGTCCCTTTTGGTACCTGCATCACGTGGTTCCTCTCGTCTTCTGTAGACGAAATTGGACAAATGTCCTTGGGAGATAAATCTTTCAATATCTGCCTTTAAATGTCTGCAATCATTGGTATAATGACCGTAATCCTTGCGGAAACGGCAATACCTTTCTCAATCCTGCTCCCCAGGTTTAGTAGGAAGCTTCGGAGGCCACTTCAAGATATTTCGTTTCTTGATAATGTTTAAATATCAGCCCGAGGGGTATTTAATGGAGTATACTCACTTTTGTCGGGAGATCTCTGTCGCCACGTCTAATGAGGCTTTCCAACTCGATCACGAATATTTTGCTTCTGCTTCTATTTGTTCTCAGGAGCCTTCTGCTCTTTCGCAGAGGCTTTATTGTCCCCCTGGCGTGCGTCTAAGATTTTTGTGACTCCTGCCTGCTTTTGGCATCTCTGTACCAATTCAGCATAAGTTGTAGGCATATCTTGAAGTAATAACTCCAAGAGTTGTCGTTTTTGAGTCCAGTGAACAAAGCAGTTTTAGCTACTTGCTCATCTAAATTTTCTCTCTCCATTGTAACCCTGTTGAATATTTTCAGGTATTCCTGAATCGATTCACTCTTTCCCTATCTAATGGTAAAGAAGGTTTCCTTGGTCTTCTTGATCTGGATTCCACTCTGGAATCGTCCTATGAATTTGCATGCCAATTCATCGAAATCCAGGATCCTTCCTGATGGGAGGTTCGAGAACCATTTTTGTGATGCTCCTATTAAGGATGAACCAAAGACCCTACAAAGGATTTCATCAGAATTACCTGTGACTACCATAGTCTACCGATAATAACTGATGTGGGCCGTGGGATCTCTAGAGCTATTGAACGTGGAAAAAGTTGGCAAACGGAAATTTTGAGGAAACTGATATCCGGCAATGGGCTCGGCAAATGGAGTCTTTCGAATAACTGAATAGATATCATCAATTATTCTCCCTTTTGCCAATTGTCCGAGCATTTGATTGATATTGGCCAATTGTTGACCAATATGTGCGGACCGGCTCCCATCGACACGATCATTCCCTCGAGCAACACGATCATTCCCTGGAACAACACGATCATTATCCCGAGCGACACAATCATTATCTCGAGCAATATGTCTGTTGGTCGGTGAGTGAGTTCGCACTCCTGCACCCAACCTAGTATTTGAATCGGTAGTACTCCCTTGTGGTCCGTCAAACCGATTACCGCGCCTAGGGAGATGCTCAGTTCTCCTAGGTACTCGGTCTCCTTCCCAGAAGTTCTGACCGACATTCTGTTCATCGATCAATATATGATCCCGCCGTGATGTGCACCTTTCTACATCACGATGATCAGGGCCTTGTGGTATCACCACTTGTCTGGTCAATGCACGGAGTGCCTGACTTACCTCCAGTATCTAGAGGTTCAGTTGATCCAGTTGATACTGGAGCAACTCTGGAGGATTGTTACCTCCCTGACCACCATCTACTTTGAGCGGTTGACTTCCCTGAGGAATATCCGGATTGTTTACTCCGGGAATTTGGATGCCAGCATCTCGTTGTGCAGCAGCAGTGCTGATCTAGTCACCATAGCTTTCTGAAGTGTTTCCCATAGAAGGCGCCAAATGATGCGTCCAAGATCTGCTCAGCCCTTAGATCTCCTTTGGATGACCTGCAAAATAAAGCGTCAGATGTGGCCCGACCGCTGGGATCGGGAGTCCACCTCCGAAGGCTAAGTCAGTTGATGAACTTAATCAGAAACGGCTCAGCTTGAGCACAGAGCTAAGGAATAACAAGAATACGATTCATATATTAAGCATCTGAGTGTTTTTTTCCGTCCTCTACCTTTTGGGTAGGTGATGTCTTATATAGAGTATACCTTCAAATCTTTTTCGTTGGATGTATTTGAGCCTTCTTCAGATAGTCGTTGGATTTTAACTGATAGATCCGTTGAGTGATAGACTTCTACTAGTTTGGACTAGTAGATGACTCCTAGGATAACCCGACTGTTATCTGATGGTTATCCATATGATAGCGATGACTGGCAGCCGCCGAATTCTGCTAGCCGTCACTAGGTTAATTAACCTAGTCCGAAAGTATCGGATTAGGGTGTGCTTGTGACTGAGTAAGTTTTCTTCCTCAAGCTGTCTCATGGACCCGGCTCTCTTGGAAGCGAGTCGATTCCCTTCGTCCCGACCGGAGTCGAGGGTCGAACCAAATATGAACCAAGTTTATCAGGTGCTTATTAGGGTAACATCAACTCTAACCTTCATTATGCAAATTATAAAATATTTTTATTCGCATGCCTTAAAAACCAGTTTCAAATTCCAACAACGTATAATTGAGAACTTACAATTATTCCTCATGCAAAATATCTTCTGAATTTAAGCCAATATAACCTCTCTCTTTTTTTTGGAATATTGTAATGACAATTTGGCATACATAGAGATGCACAATGTACATGGTAGAGTATCTGATTGAATTAGAGCGTGAAATTTGACACATGACTAAGACTATAATGTTTCCACTCTTTCAGTGGTTGGAATAGCCACAAAATCTATCCAATTTTTTTTGGTCAAATTCTCACATGTGGTTTCCTAGTCATCTCACAAAGGCTCAACGAAGTTAACTTTGTCTTGATCTTGGAGTTTCCTTTTGTAAAGTCAAGTATGCTTCCTTGGATGTTTCTGCAATCAAGATTGTTAAAAATATATCCTAATGACTAGCTTGTTGAAGTTGGTAGAGAGCTTTTGCATTTTCTTTAATTGAAGTTTCCTTCTATTTTGCTACTTCATCAAGATCAGCAAAACTTCTTCTACAAACTCGCAAGGATCCTGCACTTTGAAAAGAGTCTTCATCTTCACACTACAGAATTGGTACTTTTTCCCCTAAGAAGGGAGTTGGCAACTGTGATGATTAAAAAACTATTGGCTGCCATGATTACTCAACCTCCTCTCCCTCGCTTTTTCTTTTTCCTCTCACTTAGGTAGTGATCCACCATAGCACTCTGTGGATGAAACGATAGCAAAAATTAGAAAAACAGAATTTGAGAGGAAGACAGATCACTCAGTCAACTTCATAACTGAATACTTGCCACAAGATATCTTATATATAGGAGTTCAACAAAACAGATTCAAAAATGGAGAGGGATAGAAGGGAACATGATCTGCCTAGCACAACGGACCAGGACAAAAGAACGTTCAAAAATGGAGAGGAATAGAAGGGAACATGATCTTCTGTACCTTAAGGATTTGCTCTCTAAGTCAACAAGTGCTAGTCTGTGATATGCGGAGGAGCTGAGTTCAAATTGGACATGATCCGTTGGTCCCCATCCCTAATATAATGTGGAGATCTTAGATGTCACTTGGCCATATGACCACATGGCCAGCCAGGAGTGATCGAGGGCAGACTTCGGTCGAGAATTCACATTGTTAAGGGGCCGGGAGATCTTTGAGTCATCTTCTTTTTAACCCCTTTCTGTTCAGGCTCTGTGGTAGGCTGAGTTCTAACTTCCGCGCGCATCGGAGTTCTTCCACTGGCCAAAGGCTGGCACTCCCTTGACACTCTTCTTTTCTTTCCGGGTGGTTGGACTGGATCAACAAGGGCTGTTTTGAATTTCAAAATCCTCCTATCAAATTCTGTTTGATTGCATTTTCAGTTTCCTAGCACAGGCTTGCTTCTTGAGTCGCTTCAAATCTGACCATTTGATCAGGATCTTGTTTTACAGTCTTGTTCTCCAAGCTCATTTGGGTATCAAGCCAAATTTCAGATTGGTCGCAAATAACTTGATTGAGTTATTAAATGTTCATTAAATCTTGTTCTGTTCTTCTCGTGCTTTGTTTTTGCAAGCTAATCTTTGACTGGATCTAGTTGTACCTTGTTTTGAGTTTAGCACTGTGTAAAGTTTCCCTTTAGGTTGGTGTTTGTTATCTTGGATATTGTTGGTAATACATCATAAGTAATTCAATTCAATTAATTGATGGGGAAAAAATTCCTTACCTGAATTTGCTTTCCCTTACTTGAAGTATTCGCAGCGGAAGTCTAGATCCACGTTCTCATTCCACCACCAAAAATTTACCGGCGAGATTCCTCAATCACAGGGAAAGGGAATAATATCCACAACTCAAATGCCGTGAATTAATGGAATGAAGATCAAATACTAGCAAAGAAGAAAATCTAAGCCTGCGATTCTAATAGAGAGGGAGAGAGAGATGGAGCCGCCGTTTCTCAGAGATTCGCTCGTGCGAATGAATCACTCAGTTACTTACTCACTAATGCGGTGGTTACCAAAATATATAACCCTATTTTGTAACCGCCCTAATAGTGAGTTTCCAATATTGCCCTTGGGCATTTAATTTATTAATCAAATTAATAAATTCCAACAGCTCCCACTTGCACAAGGGCAAGTGTTAATCTTTCAATGTGTCCCAGACACACTTGTATATCCCGGATATACACATTCAATCTCTCGCTATGTATCCCGGATACATAGACCTCTTGTGTCCCGGACACACATGCATATCCAGATATACATATATATTGATCTCTTCACTATGTATCCCGAGATACATAGACCACCCCCGTGTCCCGGACACTAATATCCACAAGTCATATCGGCAAAATGGGTTGTGCGACCGGTGATATACCTGCACGCGTGAGCCCCAAACTAGAAACCTTCCCCGGAAGGCCGAATGGCACATCACTCATAGAAACAAATCAAATAAGCATTAGTATAACACGGTGTCCTAGGTTTATTCAAACTCACCGGACTAAAGGTATCTCGATCCCTCCGAGAGATCACCTTCTTGTCCTTAAAATGTTCACTCTTTGTAACACATACGGTTGGCGCCAAACAAACACTTTTTAGGGTGCAGTTGAATCAAACATTTCCTTTCGCCCCAGACCATCACTACACTTAGGATTGACTCCTTTCCCGGTAGTGCCCCTTTAGGTCGAATCTATCATGACCATAGGTAACACCCCAAAGTAGCCACATCAACCCTTCGTTTCATGATGTCGTCGAAAGTCACTAAGAACACTAATGGACCATAAGGTCCAGGACTCACACAATGAGAGGAGCAGGGATCCATCCTCTCATTTCCAATGATCGCTAAGCACACATAGTATGATATATGTGCTATGGTGGAGCATTCTATATACAATAGAACGTATGTCCATCTCAACACCATACAGGTCTTAGTCCAGTCGCAACCCCTTGCGCCTAACCCGAGTTTCTTTATTGTCGCCACCCTAGCGCTACATTAAGTACTCGCACCTTGCTCCTATAGGCAACATGAATAGTGGGAACATTCATGTCGATTCTCTTCACAGTAGAGAAACTCATCTTGATTCCAAATCAAGGCGACATCATGATTATGAATTGACCTACACAAAGTCATTCACAATCCGTCTCATCTCTGCTCGCCTCCAAGGCGCCAGAGGCGAATGCTCGTGTGAGTGAGCCATTCTCTTGCCTATTGACATATGTTGTTTTATGCTAGAAGAAACACAATCACACAGAAAGTGAATAAAAAAATGCTGGAATGAACTCATATTATTCATTAATAAGAAAGTCTCAGTACAAAAATAAGTCACAATCTACGCAAGCCCAAGGATTTTACATGAGAAATAAAAACATCCTTGGCTATAGGTTTGGTAAGAGGGTCAGCTACCATCAAACTAGTAGATATGTGCTTAAGTACAACTTTCTTTCTTGATGTAATGTCTCTAACAAAGTGATATCTCAACTGTATATGTTTGGTCTTCCCATGATACTTGGGGTCCTTGACATAGCTAAGAGCTGCCGTACTATCACAGTAGACAAGGGCAGCCTCTTTGGATGTCATCACAATCCCAGTATGTCGAAGGAATCTTCTCAACCAAACAGCCTCTTGAACCGCAGCTGAGCATGCCACGTACTCTGCTTCCATGGTCGAGAGGGATATACAAGCCTGCTTCTTGCTACACCACGAAATGGCCCCGCCATTCAGCAAGAAAGCATATCCAGAGGTTGATTTGCGCTCATCGATGTCTCCAGCCCAGTCGGCATCACTATAGCCAACTAACCGCAAATCCGATCCTTGGTAACACAACATGTAGTTACTCGTTCCTCTGAGATATCTCAATATCCTCTTGACTGCTTTCCAGTGCTCTATGCTTGGGTTTGATTGGTACCGACTAACCAAACCCACCGCATAACAAATATCCGGCCTAGTACACATCATAGCGTACATAAGGCTACCCACTGCACTGGAATATGGAACTCTTTCCATCTTGGTTTTCTCCTCTGGAGTCTTAGGACCCATATCAAGGCTCAAATGCAAACCCTTCTCCACTGGAGTATCAATTGGTTTGCAGTTGTGCATCTGGTATCTCGTCAAGACATTGTCAATATAGGTCTCTTGAGATAAACCCAGTAATCTCTTTTTCCTATTTCTGACAATCTTGACACCAAGCACATAGCTTGCTTCACCCATGTCCTTCATATCAAATACGGAGGACAACCATTTCTTAATGGTTTCCAATAGCTCCTTGCTATTGCTAGCCATAAGTATGTCATCTACGTACAGGTGTCAGAATGACATAATTATTATCAGATCTCTTGGTGTAAACACAGTGGTCTTCCTCAAGCATGGAAAAACCATTTTCCATCATAGCTTGGTGGAAGCGCACATTCCACTGTCTAGATGCTTGCTTTAAGCCATATATGGACTTCTTAAGCTTGCACACTTTGCGCTCAAGTCCATGTGCTTCAAAGCCTTGAGGGTGATCCATATTGATCTCTTCCTCAAGTTCTCCATTGAGAAAAGCAGTTTTTACATCCATCTGATAAAGCTCCAAGTCCAACTGAGCAACAATGGCTAGTATGAGGCGAATTGAGGCAAACCTAACCACATGGGAAAAAGTTTCCTCATAATCAACGCCCTCTCGTTGGGTGTAGCCCTTAGCCACTAAACGAGCCTTGAATCTCTCAATAGATCCATCCGCCTTTCTTTTGATCTTGAGAACCCACTTGTTCCCAATCGCCTTTCGGCCTGGCGACAAGTCAACCAAGTCCCAGACATGATTAACTTTCATCGACTCCAACTCTTCCTTTATTGCTTTTAACCATTCCTTTGAGCTTGACCCCACAAGAGCTTCCTGCACGCTCTTTGGTTCATACTCATCGACTGAAATCATCTCACAGTCGATCTCTTCAGGAGTTACCATGTAAGCTTCATCCTCTATGTCGAAAAGTCGACGAGGAACTAGCCGCGCCTACTACGGCGCAAGTGCATGTCAGATTGCTCACCGTCTAAGGTAGCTATCACATCTGCACTCCCACTCCCACTTGGATCTTCTGGATGAACCCCAGGTTCATTATCCAGAATCTGAATCCCTGGAGTGACAAGACCACTATCTTGTATCTCAAAGAATTCCGATGATTCTTTGTTAACTCCTGAAAGAGATGGAAAATCATTCTCCAAGAATGTTGCATCCCTAGACTCAAGTTCCGTTCTCCTCTCATTCTCATCTAGTCCAATGAAGACATGGCCCTTTGAGGGTTCGGAATATCTCACAAAGATACACTTTCTTCCTCTCGGGGTCCAAGCTTTCCATATTGGTGAGAAGTAGAGTGAACATATGCTGCACATCCCCATGCGCGCAAGTAACTCAAATCTGGCTTCCTTCCGGTCCACAACTCATATGGTGTGGAAGGAACCGATTTGGTTGGAACTCGTTGAGGATATAGGCCGCATCAAAGCAAAGCATCTCCCCAATAAGAGATGGGTAGATTTGCCTGCGCCATCATGGATCTCACCATGTCTAGCAAGGTTCTATTCCTCCTCTCAGCAACCCCATTTTGTTGTGGAGTCCCTGGAATAGTAAGTTGTCTAGATATCCCCTTTTCATCACATAACCCTTTGAACATATCGGAGAGATACTCTCTACCTCTATCCGTTCTAAGAGTTTTAATCCTTTTATCTAACTGATTCTCAACCAAGCTCATGAATTTCTTAAAACATTCCAGAGCTTCTGACTTATGAGAAATTAGATAAATGTGACCATACCTTGTATAGTCATCTATGAATGTGATGAAATATGACTGTCCTTTTCTAGTATGCACATTCATGGGTCCACACACATCTGAATGGATAAGTTCTAAAGGAAGAGAGGCTCTCAAAGCCTTTTTAAATGGTTTTCTAGTTGCTTTTCCTACTAGACATGACTCACAGGTTGGCAAATCAGATAGTGAACCTTGGCCTAAGAGACCTTCTCTTGCCAACCTGTTCATCCTATCTAAGCCAATATGTCCTAGTCTAGCATGCCACAAATTAGAATCAAACCACACAGTATTTTGGCAAACAAAAGCATTACTAGAATTAAATGAATAATCAATTGTATCCAATACAATGAAACCATTATCAAGAAAACCATAACCATAAACCGTATCACCCGAGATACAAAACCAAAGAATTGTTTTCAAATACAATTCTAAAACCATGTCTTAAAAGATAAATAACAGAAACAAGATTTCGCCGAATGTCTGGAGCATACAACACATCATGGAGTAACAACGTCTGGCCACCTCGCAAAACTAATTTGCATGTGCCTATGCCATGAACCTCCACGCTTGAGCTGTTCCCCATCGTTATCCTTTTGCTTCCTCTTGGAATACGACGGTATTCCACGAAGCTCGAGCGTTCCCTTGTTATGTGTTCTGTCGCAGCTGAATCAACAATCCACAAAGGATTTAGTTCAGCAAGCATAGTAGAACTTGTTACATAACAAGATGAGGTATAACACACAGTACATACCTCTTGCTCAGTGCAATCACGAGCAAAATGACCAGGCTTTCGGCACTTGAAGCAAATCAAAGCTGATTTCTTCTTGCCAGCACTAGTCCCCCTTGAACGCTTGGGCCCACTCTTGTTTTTGTTCCCACCCTGGTTACTTTGCTTGGACCGCTGAGGTTGAGCTTTCTCTCTTGCGCTTGAAGCCCGCACCCTTACTAGTGCTTGCTTCAGCAGCAAATACATCAGTTTGAGGGGTATCGGCCAACATCCGATCCTCATCAAGCTCAAGGTGCATGGCAGCTTGATCGAAAGTCTTGACCTCATCAGCATGAGTCAAGAAGATCTTCATATGCTCCCAAGTCTTTGGCAATGACCTGATGACTACGGAGACTTGCTCCTCATCAGTCTTCTGGCGCCCACATGCGCTCAACTCACTAATCATGTTAGACATGATGGTTATATGCTGCCTCATGGTGTGACCCTGGCGCATCTTATAACCGTCAAAAGTGAGTCCGAGCTGGCGGCCTCTTGTGGTGGAAGTCCCTCCATACTGGAACTTCACAGCCTCCCACAAAGACTTTGCAGTCCTATGCTTCTCATAACGAAGCATCAGGTCATCCCTCATGGAGCTCAGGATTGTAATCTTGGCTACCCGGTCTTTCCTCTTCCAAGCATTGTATATATCAAGGTCCCTGCGATGCTGTGCAGTGGTACCTTCCTCAGGTGGGTTCATGGTCTGGTTTATGGTCTCAAACATATCTTGCTCTTCCAGGAGATATTGCACCTTTCGGTGCCAGAGGTCATAATTCCTCTCATTTAGCTTATCTCCTTTAGTGAGGTCAGCAACAATGCTCTTGGTAGCAGCCATTTATTCTAGAGATATTACATACAAGAATGAGTTCAATAAATCTAGCATAAAACACAACTCATGCAACAACAAATCACACTAGCATAGTCAACCTATGGGATAAGCACTTAAACCAAAAGAGATGCTAAAAAAAAAACATTCAATCAAATTCTCATGCAAACCCACATAGACTTATACACTAGCTTCATTCTGTGCAAGAAACATGATTGATAGACCCATAAATAAAAAATAGTTTTATTAAAATAAAACATGCAATCATGTTCAAGCTATGAGGTGGTTTACACAGAACACTTCTACCTCAATAGCTCCCACTAGGCCCCATTAGGCCCTCAATGCCCAAACATCACACAGATTGTCGGGCCATTGGTGTCCTGTAAGTTAGAAACACATTCTGAATCGGGACGGACCAATATCCAAAAAAATCCATCTCCCGGACGGACTCGCCGTCCGCCCGGACGGAATTCCGTCTGCCTTTTATGCCCCAGACGGATGACCGTCGCCCCAGACGGAAATTCCGTCGGCATTCCGTGACCGGACGGATGACCGTCTGGTTCGGACGGTCGACCATCCGGCCCGGACGGATGACCGCCTCCGCACGGAAATTCCGTCTGGGTCACTGTGACCACTCTGATAATAGACGGACGACCGTCTGGTCAGACGGTTGTCCGTCTGGTCCACAGTGACCAAAAAACGGCGATTTTTCAATTTTTCTTGAACGAAATTTTTTAAAAAAAAAAAGGTAAAACACGTTTTTTCACTCAAAAAATCATCCAAAAACACATGGAAAAATCCAACAATAAATTTTTTAAACAAAAAATTATCATCATGGATTATCAATTCATGCAAATCTTCATTAGGGAAATTCACAAGGATCTCCCACTCGGATCCGAATCAAAATTAAAGGTTTCCAAAAACCCTATCAATTCTCCCATGGGTTTCGTATTAAACCCTTGATCCTCCCATTGGATCCATACAATAAAATTAAACAATGGGGAGGAACAATAAACGTGGGAACCAATGGCTCTGATGCCAATGTTGGTAATACATCATAAGTAATTCAATTCAATTAATTGATGGGGAAAAAATTCCTTACCTGGATTTGCTTTCCCTTACTTGAAGTATTCGCAGCGGAAGTCTAGATCCACGTTCTCGTTCCACCACCAAAGATTTACCGGCGAGATTCCTCAATCACAGGGAAAGGGAATAATATCCACAACCCAAATGCCGTGAATTAATGGAATGAAGATCAAATACTAGCAAAGAAGAAAATCTAAGCCTGCGATTCTAAGAGAGAGGGAGAGAGAGATGGAGCCGCCGTTTCTCAGAGATTCGCTCGTGCGAATGAATCACTCAGTGACTTACTCACTAATGCGGTGGTTACCAAAATATATAACCCTATTTTGTAACCGCCCTAATAGTGAGTTTCCAATATTGCCCTTGGGCATTTAATTTATTAATCAAATTAATAAATCCAACGGAAATGTTGTCGTTGCCCCCCTTTTAAAACTTTTTGTTCCCATCCCCCTTAAAATTTTTTCTTTTTTTTCCTTCTTTTTTTTTCTTTTTTTTTTTTTTTTTTTTTTTGTGGTTTTTTTTTTTTCTAACAATAAAACTTTTCTTTTTAAAAATAATAAACTACCCTTCCTGTTTCTTTTTTTCTTAAAACCTAAAAAGGTCCGGGGGGGGTTGTTTTTTCCCACTATAATCTTATTTTCTTTTTTTATTAATAATAAATTAAAAATTATCTTTTTTGTTGGTTTTTTTTTTATATATTTTATTAAAAAAAAGAAAAAAAAATTAATTATTTATTTTTTTTTTTGTTTTTTTTTTTTTTTTTTTTTTTTTTTTTTTTTTTTATTTTTAAAATTTTTTTTAATTTTTATTTTTATTTTTTTTTTTTTTTTTTTTTTTGGTGTTTGAGTGATATGGTTCCAACTTAATCTCTTTTTTTCTGGGGGTATTAATTGGGAGTTCCAGTGGGCAGCGGTCCATGTTGAGATTATCATAAACATTGACACAATAAACCCAAGAATTAACTTGGTTCGACATTCATTATGAAGCCTACATCCACGGCAAGAAAACCCCAATCAACTATATTCCGGGGCGAGGTTTCATTATCTTTAAATAGAGAAGAATAAGTGTAACAACCCCCGTAATTCTAACCCGAGATCCGCATTGCAGGTCCGAGAACCCGAAGGTCTAGTCGGGTAACTTTGTGGAGTGTCCAACTAGAAGTCCATGATCCATACCTTGAACCCATGGATCTGGATCCTCTGTCTGAAGAACCTGCCTTGCTTGGTAGTTGGTCTTCTGGAAGACAAGTGTTGTTCGGAGATGTTCGGAATGAAGGTAAGATCTCCCCCAACTCTTCTTTAGGGCTAGGTTGTACTTGGATATCAACCCTCTAGCAAAAGCACCCTTGTATGGAAAATTACATGGGGGTGGTTGCTGGTGGCGGTCGATCAAACCAAGCGACCGCCCGGTCTGTTTTCGGGGTTTTGCCTTATTTTGCCCCCTAACTTCTATAAAAGGTAACCCTCGCCCAACTCACGAATATTTTATTCGTGGTTACCATTTTTGGAGGTTAGACGGCTGCGGAGAAGTCCCGAAAGTGGATCTGAAGTTCTGGCAATGATTTGGAGATCAGTCCTTCCCTTTTCTGGTGTTCTGAAGTGAGGTAAAGGATTCACCCTTCATCCTTTATCTTCTTTGTCTTTCAATTTCGTGTTAACCCATCCCCTCATCATTGTGATGACCCTTTTGATTCAATTGTGAGTCTCTTTCCAATCTACTTGAGGTGATTCATCCGAAAACGAAACCCTGCTTTCGTGAAAAGGATAATCCAATCAAGGGGAGAGTTCTGGGTAATCCAATGATGGTAATTGTTAGGATTCCTTCACCCTTTGGCTATAGGAGTGTTAGATTCGAGATTTAGGTCATGATCACTCGAAATCCGGATTGAAAATGGGTGATAAGAAACCTGAGTTTCGGATTGAAACTCTCTGTTTTTGGGGTGGTCACTAGTGGCGGTCGCTCAACCTATGCAACCAGCCCGAGCGACCGGCTGGTGAACAGTGACAAAATGACTTTTGGTTTTGATCCACCTTGATTCAATTAACTTATATATTATTGTAACCCTGTGTTTAGGTATTCTCTGTTTGAAGAGAAAGTCTTGTAATAGTTAACGGATCTCTTTTTACGGACAGTTTACTTATATGCAGGTAAGGACATTCAATCCTATCTTTTGAATAGACTTGAACATGCTGGTCCAGTGTCTGTTAGAATTAGTATTTCTTTATATATGCTGCTGTAGTCATGTCTTATATATTAATCTTGTTATATTATTATTGTTTGTCTTGTTTACATCTATACTTTGTTGATTATGAATGTTATGTACTAATGATGGTTAGTATATGGTTCTGATGGATGAGGTATTCTTTTGGGATATCTTAGCTTGGGATATCAGAAGGCTGTGGAATGGGACACATGCCTGCTGATGTCTCCAGCACTGTCATGACTATTTGATGACATTATTAGGTAGAGTCTAGAATAGCATGGCTAGGTACCCCACATGCTACTACCCTTTCGGTAGGGGGATTGAAACTGAGTGACCCGTGATGACAGTGATGTGACGTTGGTCCACTGTTAGTCATATAAATGGTAGGGTTGCATATGTTAGGGTTGGGCTCATGGATGTCCAAGGACCGGACCGGGTGTCGTGAGGAGTCATGAGAGCTTCCGCCCTAATAATATGTGGATGACCATAGGGTTAAGGAGTGGAGTCCAACAACGGTAGCCAGTCCGTGAGGATTCTCATTCCGAGGTTCCGAAGGATACTGAACTGAGTTGGTTGGTGCCATAGGGGATGTATCTGGACTTCATGTAGACATGTTACCAATATGACCTTGCATTGGATTAGAAACCCCGACATGCGCCAATACTCATTACCAATGGTCGTGGTGAGAGAGTGTTGACTTAACCCCAGCCATGGTTTGAGAGCCAGGTGTGGACTTTCCCTTTTTGCCCAGGATCCCTAAAGAGGTAACCAGTCCTTGCCGGATCAATGTGACTAGACTTCCCCAGAGGAGAGCTAGTGTATATCTTAAAGCATGTCAGCTGTTAGAGACTTGCATAGTTAGAAATCATAGTATCATTCATACTTTGCACTCTTTCATATCATTTATGCATTTATGCTTTGTTGGATAATTGATGGGATTTGTGATTGTTTCTTACTGAGTTCTCTAGAACTCACTCCTTTATTTTGTATATGTTTATTAGCCTGCACAGAAGAAGGAATTGTACAGGAAGATGGATTGGTTTCCTATGAAGGAACCATCCTGTATGAAGAAGATGTGGCACCGTCAGTGGGAAATAGAGATAGCCTGTGCGGGAGCTTCTGCGGGTGCATGGAGTGCGCTTATCGCACCTATTGATGGTCAGAGACGAAAAGTGGTTAGACAGTTCGCTCAACGAATGGAGAAGTACTAGAGGACACCCTATCTTGAGATTCATGAAAAACACTATTTAACCTTAGAAAAGGAAACTGGAAAGAAATTGATATAATTCTTTTGATTGCTTCCGCTGAACTCGTATTCATTTTATTCATTATTCTCTCATTTATTATTGTTATTGGAGTATTTGGACTCCTGTAATTCTTTAATTCATTTATTGAACATTTTTGCTCTTGATTATCTTTATTTGTATTTAATATTGTTGATAGACTAAAATTGTGGATCCTGTGACGAATCACTCCCACGGGTTGTCAGGCAGGTAACCGAGACCGGCGGGTGGGGTGTGACAATAAGAGTTCTACAATAAGTTAAATTCTAATATTACTCCCCCTCTCTGCTAGTCTCCTTATAAAGTTAGGAGAGTAGCAAGTTACATTCATAACACTCCACCTCAAGTTGGATCGAAAAGGTCATTTGAGGTCAACTTGCTCAATGCAATTTGAAACCATCACTTTGACAAGGCTTTTGGCTTTCTTAGATGCAATACACGATGACACAGGAAGTTTGTGTAGTGTTAACTGACTTTATTCTGTTCATGATATGTTGTTTTTTTTAACTGAAAGGCTCCTTTTTAACTCTGGAAAAATGACTATTTTAGCATGGGTTATTCATGAGTCAGGTTATTGATATTATTAACTCAACTGATATGCTATTCTCATTAACTAACTTGTATTTTTGAGATGCATGATGCATATCTCAACATGCCTTAGTAAATAGGATTTTAGGCAACTGGACACCATGATTCAGGATATGATCAGCATGAGTCAATAGCCATGCAGATCCACTTTGGATTATTTAAGGATCCACTTTGTTTTCTGCAGCCAATGTTGTCTTCAGTTGTGGTGATGATGGCTTTAGAGTGCGTGTCCTGTTTGTGTTTTTCTTTTTTCTTTACCCTGTAGGCATTTGCTAGGGCCCTGGGATTATGAGATCATGCCTTCTTATTAGCATTTAGTAAATTTGGTGCATATTTGATTTGGCCTAGCCGCTTAGGTATAGTTCTATTTCCTGTTTCATTTTCCAGTTGGTTTGGCCAAGTTGGTTCAACTTTAGTTGTTGGTGGTGGTGTGGTCTGTTCCTTTAAAGCAAGTTTCAATACCTGTATGATGTATCCACAAATTCTTTAATTACAAAAGGGAAAAAAGAAGAAGAAGAAGAGGGGGGGGGGGTTTGGCTTGTATAAGTAGATAGTTTTTTCTTTGAAGATTAAAAAAAAAAAAATGTAGCAACGAATACTTGTAATGCAGGTTAGAGTTTCAAATGGAATCTAGAAGCACACAAGGCTGTTCATAGACTTCTAGTAGAGGTTCAATAAAGCAAAATAGGAAAGAATTATTAGCTTATAGCAGAGAGACTATTTCACAATCCAACAATTAGATCTAAGCCAAGTGCAAAGTGCTTGTAGATCTAGCAATTGATTTAAAATTTTCCAAAATCAGGATTCAGGATATAAATGCTTTCCAGGCTGATACGGAAGTTTCATATCCAACCGGGTTAGACCCGGACGGATCTCCACATCTGGTCGGCCACTTCCTGGCACGGGTTTCCTAGCCCATCGGGTGATACCCGATTGGGGCTTCACATTCAATCGGGATCATAACCGACTGAATTGATCGAGACATGATGAACGTACGACTAATATAGCAACCTTCCTCTATTAAGAAAGTCAACTCCATTGACGATTGCACGGGATTAATAAAAGGAAGGCGTGATCTCAGGAGATATGACAGCCCCCGTCGGATAGACTTACCAAATGCATATAAGGTAACATTATCAGTATAAGATAGGGGACATACCTCTCCGGTAAGCATCCAATACACTGTGAGTATAATCTTGTGTAGCTTTTGCACGAGACCTCACTCTGTTCGTTATTTGACTTTGCCATCGGAGGCGGTTGCCCGGCACACAAGCCGGTCCACATCTAACCTTTCTTGCAGGACTCATCGTCCCGAATACGAGAGGAAGCTCAGTCGGATCCGGAAGTTTAACTGAGACGCATCATTTTGGCGCCGTCTGTGGGAACGACAAGTTCCGAAGTCATGGTGAGACGAGTAAACAGACATTCCCGGCAGGAAACTACCGGGGATGATCGAACAATTTTAGAAGATGGGGTCGATCCCTCAACCCGAGTAGATGTGGATCCTCTTCAGGACAACCTGGTTCTAGAGGACCCGAACGGCGAAGGAACATCCAAGGGTCCCCAGGGCCATGCTACTGTGGCAGATGTGGATGAAATAAGAAAAGGCATGCTCGAGATTCAAGGAGTGTTACGTAATTTGGTCCATCAAATTGGAGTCGAGCAAGGACCGAGACGTAACACTCAGGCGGGAAGGTTGCTAAGAGCCTTCCAAACAGTAAGGGGATCCCGACAAAGAAGGGGTGTCCAGAGAGGTAGGAAAACCGAGGGACGAGGGGTAACCCATCCCGATCGGGATAATTGCCAAATAACACCGAACAGGACCAGGATCAGTGCCTTAGATTATATTTCGGTACCATCTAAGATGGGATCCTTACCCCAAAGGAGTCGTCGGGAGGAGATCGAGGACCAAGGAGAAAGTCTTCCCAACCATCATGTTCGAGGGTGACTGTGACCTGCACACACTCCCGGAGGGAGGAGGCTGCTGAATCTGATGAAGATAGGGCTAAGCAAAATCGACTCGAAAGAGAGTGGCAACAGTCGAGCGAAAGCTAGAAGATCGGGACCACGACGAAGATCTGGACGTGGTTGACCGAGAACTTTCTCAGGTGAGATAATGAACATGCCTCTCCCTCGGAATTTCATCATGCCTACCTTCACCCCGTTCGAGGGAAAGATGAACCCGAAGGAGCATATAAGCTACTTTAAATCAGTAATGACTGTACTTGGTCGGGAGGACGAATTGCTTTACAGAACATTCCCTTCTTCACTCAAAGGACCGCCCATCAAGTGGTTCAGCAGCCTGCAACCGAGATCCATCAACAACTTTCGGCAACTTGCCCGAAAATTCATATCCCAGTTCCGAAGTGCCATCGGGAGTAAGAAGACATCCGACAGCTTATTCGCCATATGGCAGGGAAGGAACGATTCAATTCGGGGTTTCCTGAAACGATTCGACGAAGTTGCCATTAAGATTGAAGATCTGGATGATCAAGTGGCGTACAATGCACTTTGAAGTGGGATCATTCATCAAAGACTTTTGGAGGTCTTGTTAACAGATAAGCCCAAAACATACGGGACACTGTTACGTAAGTGCCAGAAGCAAGCCAGAGTTTACGAAGTAATAAACATTGGGTTAAAAGCCGATCGAGACAGAAGATCTGATCGGGATACAGACAAAAATTCCCCGAATGACAAAAATCAAGAGTCAAGAAATAAGTGGAAGCGTGATCAGGACGGGTGAATTACACTCCCCTCAACGCAAAACCGTCAGAGATTCTGATGAATATCCGGGACAAGAAATCTTTGAGGTGGCTCGGGAAGCTGCATTCTCTTCCAGAGGATCGGGACATGACAAAATATTGTCGTTTCCATAGTGACTACGGGCACCTCACGGATAATTGTCGAATTCTGAAATCAGAAATCGAGAAATTAATCCAACAGGGTAAACTTGGTCAGTATGTTCGTGAATCGGGAAAGCCCCGTACTAGTTCGCCAGAACCCAGAAAGAGAGCCCGATCACCTAGCCCGAAGGAAGCCGCCAAAAAGGCTAATAAGGGTAAAGAAAAAGAAGATTGGGAGGAGACACCCATCTACGTGATCATGGGAGGCCCGAATGTAGAATCAATCAGGAAGGCGAAGCAAAAAGCACGGTTTGTGGGAGCTATTCACCTACCCAAAAAGAGGCCAAATCCGGCATGCCCGGAACCAATAACCTTTACAGATGAAGATCTAAGAAGAATTGTAGCGCCGCATGATGATGCGATTATCATCAAGGTCAAAATCGCTAATCGAGAGGTTCACCAGAACCTTGTTGATACAGGGTCATCCATTGACCTGATCTCTTACGAGGCTTTCAAAAGACTCAAAGTGGCTAATGATCTACTGACCCCTTCATCAACCCCCCTGTATGGTTTTGCAGGATCCTCGGCAGTAGCCGAAGGAACGATCCACTTGGATCTAAAAATTGGGAAATCACCCCGAGACACGCTGGTTCGAGTCAACTTTATGGTTGTGAAGGATTTGTCAGCGTACAATGTGATCCTGGGACGACCAACACTCAATGCACTTGAGGCAGTTGTATCCCCCCGGCACATGAAACTGAAGTTCCCGACTGACGCAGGAGTAGGAGAATGCTGCTCGGATCAGTCTACCTCCCGGCAATGCTACGCCAACTACTTGAAGGAAAAACGGAGATCTGAGAGTTCGGGAACCGCTTTGACTATAGAAGTTCGTGACGATCGGGATAAAGAAAGCATGCAAAGAGTGGAATCGGTAGAAAAACTAGAGAGAATTCAACTCAGCCAGTCTCTACCCGAGCGAGGGACATTCATTAGATCGGAGCAACCGAACGAATTTAAAAAGGAGCTCACACAGTTCCTGTATGACAAATCAGATATTTTTGCGTGGTTAGCAAGTGACATGCCTGGCATAGACAGACGGGTAGCAGAGCATATGCTCTGGATCCAGAAGAATGCCACCCCGGTCATCCAAAGACGGAGAAACTTTGCAATCGAAAAGCATGAAGCGATCAGAGTCGAAATTGAAAAACTGGAAAAATCGGGTTTCATCGAACCGATTGAATGCCCCACCTGGCTGGCCAACGTAGTGATGGTCAAAAAGGCGAACTGGAAGTGGAGAATGTGTACGGACTACACAGATTTGAATAAAGCCTGCCCGAAGGACTGTTATCCTCTCCCGAGGATTGATCTCCTGATTGATGCAATTGCAGGGCATGAGGTCCTTAGCTTTATGGACGCTTATTCGGGGTACAATTAGGTCTTGATGAGTCGGGAGGATGAGAACCATACATTATTTATGACTGATCGGGAGAGTTATTACTACTGGGTGATGCCATTCGGTTTAAACAATGCAGGGGCCACTTATCAAAGAGCCGTCAACAAAATTTTCCACCAACAGATCTGGAAAAACATGGAGGTTTACGTTGACGACATGCTTGTGAAGAGTCTGGTTCAGGCAAAACATTTGGCGAACCTTGAAGAAACCTTTGACGTGTTGAGAACATACCAAATGCGTTTGAACCCCGAGAAATGCACCTTCGGAGTTTCTTCTGGGAAGTTCCTCGGCTTCATGGTTTCCCAAAGGGGAATTGAAACCAACCTGGAGAAGATCCAGGCACTGATCGAGATGAAATCGCCTGTCACATTAAAGGAAATCCAATGCTTGACCGGAAGGGTAGTAGCATTAAACCGATTCATTTCCCGAGCCAGGGAGAAATGCAATTCTTTTTTCAAAGCATTGAAGGCTACACCTAGTTCGAGGGCCATCACTTGGACGGAAGAATGCCAACAGGCATTTGAGCAACTAAAAACGTCACTCGGGACGACACTTATCTTGACCCGACTAGTGACAGGAGAACCTCTTACAGTTTATCTTTCCATTTCACTAACTGCAGTTAGTGCTGTACTGGTGAAAGGGGAGACAATCTAGAACCCGATCTATTATGTGAGTCATATACTCATAGATGCTAAGACAAGGTATCCGAACGTCAACAAACAGGCTTTAGCTCTTCTGGTGGCATCACGAAAGCTAAGGCCCTATTTTCAAGCACACCCAATAATAGTCCCGACCAACTTCCCACTAAAGAAAATACTTCAAGGACCTGATGTGGCTGGAAGGATGGTCGGGTGGGCGGTGGAGCTTAGCGAGTACCAGATCGAGTTCAAATCGAGGACGGCCATAAAAGCTCAAGTTTTGGCCGAGTTCATTGTGGAAAGCACCCTACCACAAAATGAGAGTCAAGCAACAACTACTGAAACATCAGACTAGTGAATTTTACACGTCGATGGCTCGAGTAGTGCTTCTGGATTGGGAGCAGGCTTGACACCCAGCAGTCCCGAGGACTTCACGATCAACTATGCTTTAAGATTTAATTTCCTGGCTTCCAACAATGAAGCCGAGTATGAAGCTGTCATAGCATGCTTACGAGTGGCTTGAGCACTCAGGGTTTGGGAATTAGAAGTAAGAAGTGATTCCCAACTTGTTGTCAATCAAAGGGAGAGTATAATGCAAAAGATGAAAGAATGGCCAAGTATTTGGCCAAGGTTGAACAGCTACAGGTTCACTTTGATCAGGTAACTTTCCAACAGATACCCATAAAGGAGAATGAGAAGGCACTCTCCCAGCTATCTTTGGCAAATTACAAGAATTTAGACTCGGTGGTTTATATCGAAGAGCTAAATAGCCCGAGTACACAGGAGATAGAAACTTTTGAGATCAGTAGCGAGCCCGACTGGACAACGCCCTTGGTAAAATACCTTCGGGATAATATTCTCCTGACTGATCCAAAAGAAGCCAAAAGAACAAGAAACCAAGCGGCCCGGTTCACCATCATCGGGGACCAACTATCTAGCAGAAATTCATGAAGGTATTTGCGGTGCACACATGGGTGGAAAGGCTTTGGCACAGAAGGTGTTGCGCTCGGGCATATTTTGGCCAACTGTGCAAAAAGATGAATATGTTCGCAAATGTGAATAATGCCAAAAGCACGCCAACGTTCCAAAGGTGCCAGCAGTTCCCATGATGCCCATATCTAGCCCGACACCATTTGCAATGTGGGGAATGGACCTAGTCGGGAAGTTACCGAAGGCTTCAAGAAATCGGGAGTACCTTGTGGTTGCCATAGACTACTTTACGAAGTGAGTCGAGGCTGAACCGTTGTCTTCCATCGCAGAAAAGCAAATGGAAAAATTTTTCAAAGAAAAAGTCATTTACAGGTTCGGGATACCCCGAATCCTCGTAACAGACAATGGAAAACAATTCGAAGGAGCGGGATTCAAATCCTTTTGCAAAAGATATCACATTGAACATTGGTTCGCCTCAGTTGCTTATCCTCAGAACAATGGAAAGGTGGAAGTCACCAACAGAACACTGTTGGATGGGATTAAGAAGAGACTGGAGGATAGTCGGGCACAATGGGTCCAGAAACTTTTGAGTGTTCTGTGGTCATACAGGACGACTGCTCGAACCCCAACTGGAGAAACCCCATTCTGCCTTGCGTATGGAACCGAAGCCTTAGCTGTCACGCCCTCCCAGCCGGTACCCTATCTGGCATACCTGAGAGTGTGATCCACAGCCCGAAGATCAGGTATCGAGTGATCAACCTCCCACATAAACAATAACATAATCATGAACAATCATAACAAGAGTGCGGAAGATAAATCATAGATTCAATAAAGAAAGAATGAATCATAAACGAATCGGAATAATAGATATAATCAGAGTATCAAACAGATAAGTAAAGTGAAGCAAAAATCCCACTTTACATCCAAATGAACGAGTAGCTCGAAAGAATAAACTAGACAAAATCTAATCCCGTTGGGATATATTTTGGGGTAAAAAAATTTTCCCCTTTTTTGGACAAACCTTTTTTTTGTTTTAATTTTTAAAAAGAGGGAGGGGCCCCTCCCTGTTGGGGGTGGGCAGAGGTGGGGGGGGAAGAAAACCACTCGCGGGATCTTCGTAGTAATTGTGGTAACCGCAATCACCTTCCCCGGAGATATGCCTCTTCGCCTTGCGCTTCCTCATAGGAACCGTCATAGTACTCAAGACTGCAGGATAGTCTAACAACATTGTACAATAAAGGAATGAGTTTCAAAGAAACTCAAGAAGGCGATTAAAATCCATAATAACATAAATGGCGAGGATTCCGGAACAATCATAAATGCACTATGATATGAGACAAACAATGAATGAATGAATCTAACTCTATGTATGCTTTGGTCTCTATTGGCGGACATGCTTTAAGTCATAGCACCGTACTTCTTTAGGAAAGTCCACTCACATCCTCAACCATTTAAGATATCTTGGATTCTCTCACGGATCATTTCACCGGTCTTGAGCAGCCGATTGGTAATGGGTCCTTCATCCCTCGAGACAAACCATGGCAGGGGGTTAAGTCAACACACTCTCTCACAACCATTTGGTATAAGTACCGGCGCATGTCGGGGGTAAAACCTAGCCAAATGCAAGTCTTCTACTTGGTTACATCAAGTCGGATCCAGATACTTCCATTCCTCGTCCCCGACGATCCTTTCCGGTATCCTTCACACTAGAGTCGGCGTATCCTATGGCACCGACCAACTCGGACTACGGACTCATCAACCCTATTGGTTATCCACATATGGTAAACGGGAAGCTCTCCACGTCCTCTCACGGGTTGGTTACCGGTCTTAAGCGCCCGTGAGCCCAAGTCTAACCATATGCAACCCTACCAACAAATGGCCCCCACAATGTGATTCCTGTCCTCTCACGGGTTGGTTACCGGTCTTGAGCGCCCATGAATCCCCATTGCTACCACGGGTCGTTCGGTCTCAATACCCCTCCGATTAGGGTCTGACATAACAGGACATCCTAGCCAAACACTACTAGACAATCCTATATATGTCATCCAACAGTTTAGGAAGGTGTCCAGAGGGCATCTCCGGAAACATCCCATAATATTCCCGTAGTAGTCCAAGGACAGAAGTGTCAAAAGGACACCTCTCCTTTCCAAACCATACGTAAGCATACACACGCATCAATTCATATCATCACATATATGGTAACTTCATATATGGAAAGAAATCAGTAATTACAATCACTTGTATAACATTGGTAAGTAAATCATACATGAATCAATTCAATATGAATAAGTAATGCTACCGTAATCAAAGTTATGCAACAGTAGTATATCATTGTAAGAATCTAATTTAGGAAACATATTAATGATATTCAAATATAGAAACTAGATTCATGCTATCTATGTAATTAAGGAAATAACCATCCTTACCTTTTATAACTCGCAAAGAATCCTAAGAAATCAAGTAAGATCTTGGCAAACTTGAGAAGAAGGTCCTAAACAAGTATATACAACATATTAGGAAAGATCCCTAGCAGAATATATATCAAAATATCCGAAACAGACCAATTCTGGAGTTGCTGTACTCATTGGTCGAGTGGATTGGTCGAGTGGTCCAGTCGACCAATCAGTCGACCAATGCAGACATAGAGCTTCTAAAATCGGAGTTTTAAGATATGAAATCCGAATTTGGTGGTTCAAAAGGGTACTAATCAAGGGGTAGACTACATCAGTAGTATTCTAGCATATAGGGGACCTCAAAACACTAATCAAATCAAGGTATCAAGATCCAAATTAGGAAACAAAAGTTACCATAAATAAATCAAACATGGATCTTGATGAATTTTGAAATAGAAAACAAAGACAAGAACAATAGGAGGATGGATCATTGCTTTCGGTAATGAAAACATGAAAACATGCATAGGTCTTCATGGAATAAGGCTTAGAAGCATAAATCTAAATAAGGAAATAAAACCTACCATATATGTAACTATCATGCATCATGAAGAACACATAGTAAGGTAGAAGAGAACAACTAGAATTCTATGGATTATGGATCATAGAAAGAAAAACACAACCATTAACCACTAACATGATCAATGAAAGAAGATCCAAAGAGATCAGAATTCAGATTAGAAGATTAACAGAGATTAAATCATGGTTTGATCATGAATCCTTCAAAAGCTTGCAATGATCATGGTTAAGATCATTGTTCTAGCCTTAAATCCTTAGGATGATCATGAGAACATGTTCGGAGATGTTTGCAACAGAGGATGCAGCATCTCTTCTACTGTCTCAACTCAAAAAGGAAAGAAAAACAAAGATGTAGGAGAAGAAGAGAGAGTAGACATACCTTTTGATGCAAAAAGAAGAGTTCCGACGAAGATCCGCCAAGAAAACTCCAAGGATGCAAGAGAGATGACTTGCAGAGGTCTTTGGTCTGCTCCGGAGGGTTTGGAGGCAGCAAATACGAAGTGGACTCGAGGTTAGACTTAAATAGAGCAAGAATCAACCTAATTGCCAAAGACAAGCACCCATTGGTCGAGTGGATTGGTCGATCGGCCCAGCCGACCAATCAGTCGACCAATGCAGACAAAGAAGGCCAAAACAGGGAATTGAAGGCCCGGATCAAATCCAAACCTAAAGGGGTTTTGCACACAAGTCAAGTGACTTACCTAGTAGGTATAAATGCCTTCAAACCAAGATAGAGAGCACTCCAAGTCCATCAACTAATTAGATCTTCATCAGGATTCTGTTTCCATAAATAGAACCTCATCATCAACCTTCATGGATTCAAAGCCGACACCAAGTCCTCTACTGGGATGGCCCAAAGCTGACTTCTTACTTTACTTCGGGTCATCGGACCTACAAATAACAAGGTTTCCGGGTCAAGGTTAGGGCTGGGTTTCACATTCTCCCCCCTTAAAGAAATTTCGTCCCCGAAATTGAAAGCGCACTGTGCTTCCAAAGAGGTAAGGAAACTTCTCCTTCATGTCTTCTTCCTTCTCCCAAGAAGCTTCTTCAGGGGTATGGTTCTTCCACCGAATCTTCACCAAAGGAATGGCGCGATTCCGCAGCTGCTTGTCCTTCCTATCCAGGATTTCGGCCGGTTCTTCATCATAGGTCAAATCAGCACTAAGTCCTTCAGTGCTTGCTGCAAAATGTGTTCCGGATTCTCTATGTATTTTCGGAGCATCGAAATATGGAACACATTGTGCACACCAGCAAGAGACGGAGGTAATGCTAATCGATACGCAACAGGTCCAACCTTTTCCAAAATCTCGAAAGGTCCAATGTAACGAGGGCTAAGCTTTCCCTTAACATTGAATCTCATCACACCCTTCATTGGTGAGACCTTCGGAAAGACTTTCTCTCCAACTTGAAATTCCAAATCGGTCCTTCTCTTATCAAAGCATAAGATTTCTGTCTCGATCAAGGCGGACTTAATCCTTTCTCTTATCATATCTACCATAGCACTTGTAGCTTCAATCATCTCGAGACCTAAGACTTTTCTTTCACCTGTCTCGACCCAAGACAAAGGTGTCCTACAAGTACTACCATACAAAGCCTTGAATGGAGCCATGCCTATTGTGGCTTGATAACCGTTGTTATAGGCAAACTCAACCAAAGCTAGGTGTTCATCCCAATTACCACCCATATCCACCACACAAGATCCGAGCATGTCTTCCAATGTCCGAATTGTCCGCTCGGATTGTCCATCGACCGTGGATGATGAGCTGTACTCAAGTTCAATTGGGTTCCCAAGGCCTTCTGCAAACTATTCCAAAACCTTGAGGTGAACCTAGGATCACGATCCGAGACAATACTCAATGGCACACCATGCGATTTAACCACATTATCCACATAAAGCCTGGCTAGCTTATCCAGAGTATGAGTGATCTTCATAGGAATGAAATGGGCTGATTTGGTCAACCTATCAACAATCACCCACACAGTGTCATTGCCTTTACTTGTCCGAGGCAAGCTAGTCACAAAGTCCATGGAGATATCTTCCCACTTCCAACTAGGAATAGGAAGGGGTTGAAGTAATCCAGATGGAGGTTGTCGAACGGCTTTCACACGCTGGCAAGTCTCACACTTGGCAACAAAATCATCAACATCCGCCTTTAGACCAATCCACCAAAAATGTTCCTTCAAGTCCTTGTACATCTTGGTGCTTCCCGGTGTACAAAGAAAGACCGACTGGTGTGCTTCCTTCAATATTTCATTCTTAACTTCATCGTTTGGCCTGCACACACAGCCTTCCTCTAAACAACAAAGCACCATCCATGGATATACCAAAGTCGGGGTCCGACTCGAGGATTCGAAGAAATCTTCTCAACTTTGGTCAAAAACTCTTGATCGGAACTCTCCGCAGAGCAACAATCTTATCTCTAAGACCAGATCTTGCCGTCATGGCAGTAAAGAATAAAATCAGAATTCTCGTGGACGATTTCCAAATCAAAACTCTCAATAGAAGACCACAATGGTAAACTCAAAGCATTCAAATCCAAAGTCTTCTTCCCGGTTCTTCCTACTAAGAGCATCAGCAACAACATTTGCTTTCCCAGGATGATACCGAATATCACAATCATAATCGGAGACTAGTTCCAACCATCTCCTTTGTCTCATGTTCAACTCCTTTTGGGTAAAGAAATATTTCAAACTCTTATGATCCGTGAAAATGGCAATCTTCTCACCGTAAAGATAATGTCTCCAAATCTTCAAAGCAAAGACAACGGCGGCAAGTTCTAGATCGTGAGTGGGGTAATTCCGCTCATAATCCTTCAATTGCCGAGAAGCATAGGCTACGACCTTGCCATGTTGCATCAAGACACAACCCAAACCAATCTTTGACGATCGGTATAAATCGTCATACCACCGGAACTATCGGGTATAGTCAAAACCGGGGCACTTGTCAATCTATCTTTCAACTCTTGGAAATTCTTCTCACAAAGCGCCGACCAAACAAACTTCTCTTCTTTCCCGGTCAACTTAGTCATAGGAGCAGCCAACCGAGAAAAGTTCTCAATAAACCTTCGGTAGTAACCCGCCAATCCAAGAAAACTTCTTATTTCCGTTATCGACTTCGGTCTCTCCCAATCAGCCACAAGCTTGGACCTTTTCGAGATCGACACGAATACCTTCGGCTGAAACTACATGACCAAGGAAAACCACTCTCTTAAGCCGTAAATCACACTTGCTAAACTTAGCAAACAACTTCTTTTCCCGCAACCTTTGCAAAGTGAAACTTAGATGACTCGCATGCTCTTCTTCGCTCTTCGAATAGATCAAGATGTCATCAATGAAAACAATCACAAACTTATCAAGCACATCATGAAATACTCTGGTTCATGAGGTCCATGAACACCGCAGGAGCATTGGTCAATCCGAAGGGCATGACTCTAAACTCATAGTGACCATACCGCGTTCGGAAAGCTGTCTTGAAGATATCACTAGACTTCACTTTCAATTGGTGATATCCGGACCTTAAGTCAATCTTCGAGAACACAACTGCACCCTTCAACTGATCGAAGAGATCATCGATTCCGGGCAGCGGATATCTATTCTTGATAGTCAACTTATTCAACTCACGGTAGTCGATGCACAAGCGCATACTACCGCTCTTTCTTCTTGACGAACAAGACCGGAGCTCCCCAAGGTGAAACTCCCTTCTCTTCCTTAACTTTTCCCACCTAGTGTGTCACCTTGGTTTCCAAATCAGAAGCAAGATATCCAAGAACATCAACAACAACTTGCTTCCACTCTTTACTTAAAATCATCAAAAATCCACTTGACCAAATGATTTGAAAACTTAAATCATGCTCAAATATATCCATATAGTCATCAAACAATATTCCATAAGGCAAAAATCACATTTTCCAAAAATTCAACAGCAAATGAGGTCACTGTGACCATTGGTCGAGTGGTTGGTCGAGTGACCCAGTCGACCAATCGAGTCGACCAATGAAGACAGAATGCGAAAATTCGCATTATAAGCCTCATTTCCACATTCCAACCTCATTCTAACTTCTTCCAAAGGTGAGAGAGCTCTAGGGAAAATATCCAAGAGTTCCCACAAGTGTTCTTGAGGTGATTTAGTGCTTCAACAACAACACCACAACACACCATCTTCACAAACAAGGTAAATCTCTCATTCTTTCTTCCATTTTCATCTTCTCATGCTTGCATTTCAATAAAACCATGCTTTACTTGTATCCCATGCTAGAAATCATGCTTAGGAATGCTTAGAAACATATTCCCTAGGTTTTAAACACAATGGCATGCATAGACAACAAGTTTTAACACATTTGGTGCTCATCTCGCAAAGTTTTATATCGAAATCGATATCTTTAGAAAAATTTCGTTTTCTCTCAAACCACTTGAAATTTTCGCACGAGATCAAATGCTACATGCTCAAGATGACATTGTAGATAGGTCCATACAATTTGATTTAACCAATTTCAACTTTTCAAAAATCCAATTTTGACCTAAATTGCAAAATCCCCAAATTTCTTCTTGCTGAATTTTTCGCTTTAATCCAAGTTTTCGATCGATTTTCATCAAAACAACTTCATAGACATGAAATTCCAAGTATTGTGCACATGCTAGTATGTTCAAATCAAATTTCCCCCAAATTTGAAATTTTCCGAAAAATTACGAAAATACCCTTTTGGCTCAAATCTTGAAATAGCACTAATTGGAAATGTCTCTTGTCTCTTCCACAGATACATCATGCAGAGGGGAGGACGAGGAGGAGGTAGAGGTCGAGGTCGCATCGTAGGTGCTCTTAGGGGGCAGAGGTCGGGTTCCTTTCGAGCCCAGAGAGGAGGTTAGGAGACCGGACCTATTTGACACACCTCGAGCCGAGTTTGCGTACGAGGCCTACTTCAGCTATTGTAACATCGAGATGGGGCGTCTACTTCACTTACGCCAGCTCGGAGCCTTGAGGATCCGGCAGAGGTTCGACACTTTACGGTGGACTCACCTCTTCACCGAGGATTTGCCGGTATACCCGGAGCTAGTGAGGTTGTTCTTCAGCAACCTTACTTACACGAGAGGAGGCTCGGGGCCGGGGGACATCCACTCGGACTTGTCCTCGGGAGCGGGGTCCTTCAGACTCGGATTCGCTTCTCTACCCGGACACCGGCCGAGATCTTGCGGGTCCCTTACTATCCACAGCGGTGTGTGTGGATACCTGCAGGAGCAGACACGGACAGCCATCCGATGCCGTACGAGCTTCGCGAGATATGCTCTACGCTATGGGATAGCCGCCGATGCTTCACACCGTGGACTAGCGGACGGATGACGGGTTCTCGCACGTATTATCGGTCGCATAGTCGGCCGAAATATCATGCCGAAAGCCGGACATCACCATCGGGTCACGGTGATGGAGGCCTTGGTCATTTACCGCATCTACATGGGCTTCGAGATCGATCTTTCCTACATCATTCAGCAGGTCATGCTGGACTTAGTTCTGCGGCCTAGCATGCGGAACCTTTGCTATGGGAGGCTTCGACTTTGATCTTCGGGCATTTCGGGGTGAGTTTCGAGGATACACCGATGGACACTAGATCACGTGGATACCCCATTGGGACTCGGACCATTCGACGGATGAGACTACATCGGTTAGAGAGATCTCCTGGTCCGGAGGGTGAGGATGATGATGAATCGGAGGATGAGGATCAGGGATCGGAGGATGGAGGAGAGGATATCGGTCCCGATAGTGATGATCAGGCCGGAGATGATACTGAGATATGCGTGAGGCTGAGCTCCGTGCATCACGAGTTTCCTTCATCACACTTCGAGGCAGGCGGCCCTTCACATGCGGTTCCGGGAGACTTCAGATCTTGGTGCACGAGATGAGATCGATGACTTCCATGCTAGAGAGGATGGAGGTCAGACAGGAGCAGATGTACGAGAGGATGGAGTCTCGACAGACAGGATAGAGCATCGGGTGACTCAGCTAGCGAGAGGAGTTCGGAGCATACGAGAGATCGAGTAGATCACCTAGATAGACTGTACTTTAGGATTTTCCATTTATGCATTTCAGATGTAATCATTGTAAAAACTTTTGAAATTAATGAAGTTCATTTTGTTTCTCTTTAATTATTGTATGTTATGCACTTTTCTTTTCCTTGCATTAGTGACATTTGTTCAAGTATAATTATGGTATGTTATTCGGAAATGTTCTGTTATGCCTCAAAGTTCAAGTTTCTAATTCAGGTGTTCTATTATTCACTTCTAAGAGTAGAAGAGTCATTTCGAGGTCAATGACTCGAGAATGTTCAGTTGTTGTCTTTTGTGGTTAGGATCTCCTCGAACCTTGGGCTCGATACCAATCTGTCACGCCCTCCCAGCCGGTACCCTATCCGGCATACCCGAGAGTGTGATCCACAGCCCCGAAGATCAGGTATCGAGTGATCAACCTCCCACATAAACAATAACATAATCATGAACAATCATAACAAGAGTGCGGAAGATAAATCATAGATTCAATAAAGAAAGAATGAATCATAAACGAATCGGAATAATAGATATAATCAGAGTATCAAACAGATAAGTAAAGTGAAGCAAAAATCCCACTTTACATCCAAATGAAAAGTAGCTCGAAAGAATAAACTAGACAAAATCTAATCCCAGTAGCAAGTACATTGGGTAACTAAATTATTCTCCACTTTGTAGACAACATCCTTGTAAGTGTAAATCTCATAAATAGCACAAGGACGCTTCCACTCAATGGTCGGACTAAGCATCGTAAGGAGCATAACCACTCGCGGGATCTTCAGAGTAATTGTGGTAACCGCAATCACCTTCCCGGAGATATGCCTCTTCGCCTTGCGCTTCCTCATAGGAACCGTCATAGTACTCAAGACTGCAGGATAGTCTAACAACATTGTACAATAAAGGAATGAGTTTCAAAGAAACTCAAGAAGGCGATTAAAATCCATAATAACATAAATGGCAGGATTCCAGAACAATCATAAATGCACTATGATATGAGACAAACAATGAATGAATGAATCTAACTCTATGTATGCTGGTCTCTATTGGCAGACATGCTTTAAGTCATAGCACCGTACTTCTTTAGGAAAGTCCACTCACATCCTCAACCATTTAAGATATCTTGGATTCTCTCACGGATCATTTCACCGGTCTTGAGCAGCCGATTGGTAATGGGTCCTTCATCCCTCGGGACAAACCATGGCAGGGGGTTAAGTCAACACACTCTCTCACAACCATTTGGTATAAGTACTGGCGCATGTCGTGGGTAAAACCTAGCCAAATGCAAGTCTTCTACTTGGTTACATCAAGTCGGATCCAGATACTTCCATTCCTCGTCCCTGACGATCCTTTCCGGTATCCTTCACACTAGAGTCAGCGTATCCTATGGCACCGACCAACTCGGACTACGGACTCATCAACCCTATTGGTTATCCACATATGGTAAACGGGAAGCTCTCACGTCCTCTCACGGGTTGGTTACCGGTCTTAAGCGCCCGTGAGCCCAAGTCTAACCATATGCAACCCTACCAACAAATGGCCCCCACAATGTGATTCCTGTCCTCTCACGGGTTGGTTACCGGTCTTGAGCGCCCATGAATCCCCATTGCTACCACGGGTCGTTCGGTCTCAATACCCCTCCGATTAGGGTCTGACATAACAGGACATCCTAGCCAAACACTACTAGACAATCCTATATATGTCATCCAACAGTTTAGGAAGGTGTCCAGAGGGCATCTCCGGAAACATCCCATAATATTCCCGTAGTAGTCCAAGGACAGAAGTGTCAAAAGGACACCTCTCCTTTCCAAACCATACGTAAGCATACACACGCATCAATTCATATCATCACATATATGGTAACTTCATATATGGAAAGAAATCAGTAATTACAATCACTTGTATAACATTGGTAAGTAAATCATACATGAATCAATTCAATATGAATAAGTAATGCTACTGTAATCAAAGTTATGCAACAGTAGTATATCATTGTAAGAATCTAATTTAGGAAACATATTAATGATATTCAAATATAGAAACTAGATTCATGCTATCTATGTAATTAAGGAAATAACCATCCTTACCTTTTATAACTCGCAAAGAATCCTAAGAAATCAAGTAAGATCTTGGCAAACTTGAGAAGAAGGTCCTAAACAAGTATATACAACATATTAGGAAAGATCCCTAGCAGAATATATATCAAAATATCCGAAACGGACCAATTCCTGGAGTTGCTGTACTCATTGGTCGAGTGGATTGGTCGAGTGGTCCAGTCGACCAATCAGTCGACCAATGCAGACAGTAGCTTCTAAAATCAGAGTTTTAAGATATGAAATCCGAATTTGGTGGTTCAAAAGGGTACTAATCAAGGGGTAGACTACATCAGTAGTATTCTAGCATATAGGGGACCTCAAAACACTAATCAAATCAAGGTATCAAGATCCAAATTAGGAAACAAAAGTTACCATAAATAAATCAAACATGGATCTTGATGAATTTTGAAATAGAAAACAAAGACAAGAACAATAGGAGGATGGATCATTGCTTTCGGTAATGAAAACATGAAAACATGCATAGGTCTTCATGGAATAAGGCTTAGAAGCATAAATCTAAATAAGGAAATAAAACCTACCATATATGTAACTATCATGCATCATGAAGAACACATAGTAAGGTAGAAGAGAACAACTAGAATTCTATGGATTATGGATCATAGAAAGAAAACACAACCATTAACCACTAACATGATCAATGAAAGAAGATCCAAAGAGATCAGAATTCAGATTAGAAGATTAACAGAGATTAAATCATGGTTTGATCATGAATCCTTCAAAAGCTTGCAATGATCATGGTTAAGATCATTGTTCTAGCCTTAAATCCTTAGGATGATCATGAGAACATGTTCGGAGAGATGTTTGCAACAGAGGATGCAGCATCTCTTCTACTGTCTCAACTCAAAAAGGAAAGAAAAACAAAGATGTAGGAGAAGAAGAGAGAGTAGACATACCTTTTGATGCAAAAAGAAGAGTTCCGACGAAGATCCGCCAAGAAAACTCCAAGGATGCAAGAGAGATGACTTGCGAGAGGTCTTTGGTTCGTTCCGGAGGGTTTGGAGGCAGCAAATACGAAGTGGACTCGAGGTTAGACTTAAATAGAGCAAGAATCAACCTAATTGCCAAAGACAGCACCCATTGGTCGAGTGGATTGGTCGATCGGCCCGATCGACCAATCAGTCGACCAATGCGACACAAGAAGGCCAAAACAGGGAATTGAAGGCCCAGATCAAATCCAAACCTAAAGGGGTTTTGCACACAAGTCAAGTGACTTACCTAGTAGGTATAAATGCCTTCAAACCAAGATAGAGAGCACTCCAAGTCCATCAACTAATTAGATCTTCATCAGGATTCTGTTTCCATAAATAGAACCTCATCATCAACCTTCATGGATTCAAAGCCAGACACCAAGTCCTCTACTGGGATGGCCCAAAGCTGACTTCTTACTTTACTTCGGGTCATCGGACCTACAAATAACAAGGTTTCCGGGTCAAGGTTAGGGCTGGGTTTCACATTAGCTCCCGTGGAGGTATTGGCCGGGTCATTACGCTATAACACCTTTGATGAAAATCAAAATGATCAGGGCCTAAGGGAAAATTTAGACCTCTTGCAAGAAACCCGAATGAAGGCACAGCAAAGAAATTAGTTGTACCAAAAAAGAATAGCTCAACACTACAACTCACGGGTCAAAAGCCGAATATACAGATCGGGAGATTTGGCGCTGAGAAGCACTGGGGCTTCCGATCCAAAGAATCAAAGAAAGTTAACTCCAACATGGGAGGGACCTTACTTGGTTGACAAAGAAAGTTAACTCCAACCGGGGAGCATACCGACTAAAAGACTCAGAGACTAGAAAGCCGATTGATCGGTCATGGAACTCCACCAATCTGAGAAAGTTCTATCAATAGCTCTATACCTTTTTCAAAAAGGAAGTAGACAATTTCGGGTCCTTCCCGGCTTATTTTGTGCCTTTTTCTAAGGACTAGCACTTTTTAATAAAGTAAGATTCGGGTATGTCCCGGTCTATTTGCACCTTTATTAAGGACTTACATCTTTTTCCTAAAGATAAACAATTTCGGGTCCTTCCCGTTTATTTTTGGCACCTTTATCTAAGGACTTGCGTTACTCGGATACACCCCGAATGACCTGCACCTCTTAAAGGACTTGGCATTTAGACTAAAAGGTATTATAGTGATTCGGGACCATCCCGAATGTCTTGCGCCTTTTAAAGGACTTAGCACTTTCTCAAAAGTTATCAAGTAATTCGGGTCCATCCCGATCTTGTTGTGCCTTTTCAAGGACTTAAGCATGAAGCATTCCCGATCATTAAATAAAAAACTATGAAGGCAATGGTTGCAAAAGACTTAGTCAAAAAAATTCATTTGCAAAAGGATTACATGGTTTGAAGACCAAAAGCACTAATTGAATACATGATTCAGGATACAAAAAGCTTCAAGATCACGAGCTTCTCAATCAATCTTCAAGGAGGGGCTTGCGGTAGGGTTCTCTTCAGCAGTAGGCTCAACCAAACCTTCATTGGACACATTAGTGTCAACAACGGTGTCAGTTGGGGAACCCCTGGCTTCTTCCTCAACAAAGGATTTCTCTGGGCCATCATCTTCAACATCTTCCTCCAACTCCCCTTCAACCCCTTCCTCATCCTCTACTTCTTCTTTCTCCTTTTTCCTCTTCTGCTTCCTCTTCAGGATGGGGTTGAGGAGGAGGATCGATGTAGTCGGTAGCATTACGGAATGGGATGAACTCGAGTTCGGGAAGACCTTCTGGATGAGGAAGCTTGAGCTCATCGTACAACTGAGGGTCCAAAAGCTTCTCCAGCTCCTGGGGACGAGGAAGCTCTGTTTGCTGAAGTGTCTTCTTTAAGGCGATGCGCAATCCTCTTCTGAAGGTGGGAGTGGCAATGACCACCGATAATGCTTTGAATTCCTCGGTGGCAAAGTAATCTTCTAACACCTTCCGCCTGAAAATTTGAGCCCCTGAAGCTTTCAGTTCAGCTAGCTCATCCCTCAGCTGCGCATTCACATTCCTTTCATTGGCCAGGAGAGCCTCAGATGCTTTCAAGTCCTCGGTATCTTTCCCGAGTTTCTTCTCAAGATCATTAACTTTTCCTTTGTATTTGCCCTTGCTTTTGGAAAAGTCATCCCTCTCTTTCTTCAACTTGGCCATTTTCCCTTCAGCCTCCTCCAACTTCTTCTCTGCCTGGTCAGCCCGAGTCACCACTTGACCAGCCTGAATGTCTGCTTGCTGATGAAGCTGTTCGGGCAGCGCCAACTGGTTAGCCTGGTCCCGAGCCCTACGCAGGGACTCAACAAAAATATGAACCGCCCCGGCCACATACTTGAAGAAGGAACATTAGACAACAAGGAATAAAAAAGAGAAGAAGAATGAGAGGGAATCGGGAGAGCGTTACCTAAATCCCTCATAAAAAAATTCGCAGTTGGGAAGATTCCGCAAGTACTCCCAATCAGCATCTTCAGTGGCATGGTTCAACCACTGCTTGGCGCGTACCGAGTCAGAAAAAACCGAGCAAAGGTCGGGATTCCCAGCTGAAGTTGAAGGCGCAACTTCATGTTCGGGTTCGTAGATACGAACCTTCTTTGGAGGATGAGGAACCACCTCTGCTTTTCGTTTTCCACCTCCTGAGGGAGGCAATTTCTTCTTGGGACTCTTCTTAGTCTCGGTCGGGCCAGCAGCAACAAAAGTTTGGCCCTTGGCCACGAAGCTTTAGCCCGGGACAGAGCCTTGAGCGGGAGCCTTTGTTTTCAGGGCCCTGGAGGAAGAAGCCTTGGTAGTTATTGCAGGTTTCCTCCTTCGAGCCTCGTCCATTCCCCCGAGAGCCACAGTCAACAAATCGTCATCGGAAATAATCTGGGCCACTGCAAAACAAAGAGATATAATCAGGTCAGCACAGGGAATACAAAATGAAAGCAATAGAAACAAAAACTTACCCAGGGAGAAACCCCACAGCTGAAGGACTGACTCATATTCCATGGAGTACCCATGGACTACAAATTCGTCATCCTCGACTCAGTTAATGATCCTGACCCTTTCCTCTTCCTCGGGATCTAGGTCGACTGGAAAGTTCAGGCGGTCAATGTCTTCCTTGGATACTTCCTGGAATTGGGTAAGGAAAGGCTCGGGAGCAGGGGGTCTAAAGAAAAGAAAAAATTCCCTCCACTTCTTTGTGGTGGACCGGAGAGAATCCTTCAAAATAAAATTTCCTTGGAAGGAAGAAGAAACTCTCTTTGAAAGAAAAAACCAGCCACGCTGGGAGTGAGGATGCAAGGAATAAAAATGATGAAACATGCCAAAGGTCGGGAAAACTCCTAAGGCATAATAGAAACCTACGAACCCGATCATGATGCGCCAGCTGTTCGGACTCAAGTTAGATGGGCTAAGCCCGTAATGTTCCAAGAAATCAACGAAGAGATAATGTAAAGGGAGACGCAACCCCCCGATGAAGGCATCATAATATAGGGGATAAAATCCTCTCGGGGGATTGTTCAACCTTTGTTCATCAGTCAGGAGTATAATTTGGTATCCCTCAGGTATACCAAAGCTAGATTTGAACCTATCTAAGTCCTCGGCGAAAAGGGATCAAAGGTAAAACTCTGGTCCTGAAGAATTCTGAATAAAGTAAACATGCCAGGGCTCAAAGACTGGGACTGGGCCAACGCCAAGGCAGCAGGATCTAAAGTTTTCCGATCCGGCTTGCGGGGAATAGCTCCCCGAAAACCACTGGGACGCTGGAAAGGCGGACGAGGTGGGGCTTTTCTACTAGAGACTCGGGACATGGATGGAACGTCTGTCCTCAGGAAAGCCTGGGAAGATGAAGTTGAAGGGTCCCAAGAGGTGGCGGTGGACTCAGGCCTCAGGGCACTCTGGGCAGAAGGAGTGGCAGAATCAGAGGCAATGGCAGAGTCAGAACTAGAAGCTTGCTTAGGACCTTCTCGAGACTCAACACTAGGAATATCCTCTACTTGATCCTGAGCGGCCTGTGCCCGAGCAGCTTGGAGTTCCTTATCCTTACGGGTCATCTCCCAAATCTCCTTAAGGACCCGAGGATCGTCATCTTCGGTGGAACTACTGCTAGAACTAGATCTCTCGTCATCCGAGGACTGCTCATGAAGGTCCTTCAGACGATCCCTGGTTAGATTGAATCTCTTAGTTTGATCACTATCTCCTTCACTAGCATACCCCTCAACCCGACGACGTTTTTCCCGATGCACGGGAACGGGAACTTTAGGCTTAAACCTAAAACCTTTGGCCTCTTAACTTTATATCTCCTCGGGGCCATGGAAGAGAGGAAAGAACTTACTGCTTGAATACTGGAAAGATCTCGAGAGCTTAGTCGGGAGCTTTTCTTAGTCGAGAGCAAAGGAAACTGTAAATCAAAACGAAGATGAGAGGGTTCTATTATACTACCAGAAGAAGTGTTACTCTTCCTGATTGAACGGTTACGACGATTAATGATCAACGGTTCAAGGAGGGAGATGGTTTAACTCCCCGAGGCAGTCATTATGACACTACGCATAGCTATTTGACGTGGCAAACCCATACTGGAAGAGGACTTCGAGGAAAACCGTTACGAAAACAGCTGTGAAAACGGCTGGTCACTTCATTGCAGGCATTTAATGCACCCGAAGGGAACACCTCCTCATTCTCCTGAATAATGTGGAACAACACTCGGGACAAGAGGTTCCTCACTCTCTCATTGGTTGGGACAAACGACAATGATGGACTCCCTCATTCTCCTGAATGAGATAAAATGATAATCGGGATAAAATGATCGTGACCTGGCATTTGGGATTGTCATCAACTCATACAAGCATAGCAAATGTCTCCCACTCTTAACTACATATATACTCGGGACAATACCCGATTGCCACCTCAATCATAGATAGCCAGTACTCTCTTAGAAACTTGGCAGATCTGAAAGGGGGTATCGTTCATGCATACACTCGGGACTATACTCGATTGCTACCTCAATCATGGATAGCCAGTACTCTCGCAAAAACTTGACAGTCCTTGAAAGAGTATGGCACAAGACGGATTTTGTAAGGTCAAGGGCCGGGAAGTTAAATACACCTGATGGCTCAACTTCCTTACTATCCCTCACATTGTGAAACAACGATTGGGATAGGGGGCTTATGATACGGAAGTTTCATATCCAACCGGGTCAAGACCAGACGGATCTCCACATCCGGTCGGCCACTTCCTGGCACGAGTTTCCTAGCCCATTGGGTGATACCCGGTTGGAGCTTCACATTCAATCGGGATCATAACCGACTAAATTGATCAAGACATGATGAACGTACGACTAATATAGCAACCTTCCTTTATTAATAAAGTCAACTCCATTGACGATTGCACGGGATTAATAAAAGGAAGGCGTGATCTCAAGAGATATGACAGCCCCCGTCGGATAGACTTACCAAATGCATATAAGGTAACATAATTAGTATAAGATAGGGGACATACCTCTCCGGTAAGCATCCAATACACTCTGAGTATAATCTTGTGTAGCTTTTGCACGAGACCTCACTCTGTTCGTTATCTGACTTTGCCATCGGAGGCAGCTGCCCGGCACATAAGTCGGCCCGCATGTAACCTTTCTTGCAGGAGTCATCATCCCGAATACGAGAGGAAGCTCAGTCGGATCCAGAAGTTTAACTGAGACGCATCAGAGGCTGCTTTAGATTATCTAGCTAATAAGTTATCCTAAACTAATTCAAACACTTAACTGCTAATCCCATGCAGGGGCGGACCCATGATGCGAACTCAAGACCTCCCTTAGGGAGGTTGGACCTTTAACTGCTTTATTAACCCATCATTGGCATAAACCAAAAAAAAAAAAATTTAGGTAAGAAATGCAAACCAATGGCAATTAGTTACTTACTAACTATAGACATTTTATTCACAATACAAAATCAAATAACAAAAACTCAAAAGAAATAAAGAAACATAGAACATAAAATCAAATAAAAAGAATAACAAAAAAAGAGAAAAAGAGAAACGATAAATAAATTGAGATAGAGAAAAAGTACCTAATTGTGGAGTAGATTTTTTTTCCAAATTTTCTTAACCCACGCTTATAGAAAGGAAAGAGAATAAATGGAAAGAAAAGAGGAGAGAGGAGATAGAAGAGAATAAATAGGGATTGAAGAGTTAGCTTCTTATTATAAATGACATTTTGATTTTTGAATACCTAATAAGATGTTTTTTCAAAAATTTCCTTTAACCACGTTTATAGAAACAGAAGAGAATAAATAGGAAGAAAAGATGAGAGAGAAGAGCGGGGAGAATAAATAGGGATTGAGGAATTAGTTTTTAATTAGGAATGACATTTGTAGCCATTATTTTACCTTTAAAAAATTGTTCTCAGAATTGGGGGGGTGCAAATAGTGACATTTGGAAAAATCAAGGGAATTAAGGGAATTTGTATAAAAATTTTAAGAATTCGGGGGGGGGGGCATGGCCCCCCTCGGCCCCTCCATAGGTCCGCCTTTGATCCCATGAACTTTTTCCCTCACCATTTGGGTTTATAAATTATGCTCACTTAAATGAAAGGTATGAAAGCTCTAATCTGTAATACAACCACCTAAAGTTGTTTTAGCCGATTGGATGACACCTACTTCTTAACAAAACAAAAATAATAAAAAAAATTTGAAAGTTTGGAACTATTAGGTATGACTTGTGCTTCACATTCTATTTCCGACAGACACGGGGGGCCGCCTTGGCGGGGGTGGGGGCACAACACCCTCAGGGTTGTAGAGGCCTAATATCACTTTGGACCTCAGAGTTTCCTCTGTAGTTTGGGCTTAGGCCCATGAATAACTGTTGTGGCTTAAGAGGTGTTTGAAAGCAAAAGGAGCAAAAGAGCTGTTTGAAGGCAAAGAAGTTGTGGAAATAGGGTGAAATTGAGGTAGAAGTCACCAAATACAAGCAAAATCAGCAAATATAAGTCAAAACCTAAGCTGTGAAACCAAGGCAGAAAGGTCAAAACCTGCAAAATATCACATGTTTCAATTGAGATAGAGGATTTTGTTAGGAATAATCAGGTTATGACCAATTTCGGTCAAAATTTCGGTCTGTTTAGACCAAAACATTGTAACGAAATGAAATCTAGCTAGTTTTGTTTCAAGTTTGAAAAATGAAGATATTTCGGTCAAAATTTCCTCGCCAGCAAAAGTACAGTATCATGAGGTGGACTTCCGATAATGTGAACTTCCCAGGTCTGCATTAATTTAGGTTTTAATGTGGAAATGATCATGTGGGGATAGGATAACACCTTTGCCTGGAGCCAATTTTAGATAGCCAAGGATTTGAAAGTTAGAAGACATAATCGGAATTTAGATCATGCATTAACTGACTCACGATACTAATTTCAATAGCAATGTCATGTCATGTATGAGATAGGTAGATTAGATTTCCCACCAGTCATTGATAACGTCCATCATCAACAAGTACCCCTTATTTATCCTTGAGTAGGGTAGCAACTTCTAGAGTATCACTTGGATGAAAACATACAAAAAAATTCAAGGAAAACTCAAGTTTTGACTAGGTGAAAATGGGAAACTTAGGTGGAAACCTGGGAAATTTCGAAGAAACTTGGGAGTTTTTCGCGCAAGTTTCGACATGTTTTAGGGAATATTGGGACTCTGTATTTAAGCTAATTAGAGTATAAAGAACACATTGGCACATGCATTTTGCTAAAAAGTCAATGTATATATGCCATTCAAAGTACATAACATCAATGTAGAGTTGACCGAGAAGTACACAATAAACTTAATTGCTTAAGTACATAACATTAAATATATAACTTCTAAGTTCAATTCAAAAAATCAAATAAATTCAAAACATCAAATACAATGTAACTAAAAATAAAAATGAAAGGGAAGTACAACTCCCTAACTCAGTGCCAAGAGGAGTGCCTTAGTGAATCTATCTTGTGACTTGAGTAATATTGTGCATGTAACATCCTATCTTCTGACCAACAGACATAGGCGTCCTATGACATGTGATGCCTATGGTTGTTGAGGTAATTGACAATTGCAGCTCTATAGGTCTGGTCATTAACATTCATAAGATATCTCGTTTGAGGGAATTCACAGTTCGGATAAGAAAATCCTGATGGTGGGTTATTGGTGGTTCTTCCACGCCGAAGATTTGCTCCACAAATGTTTGTGCCCCAGATTTAGTATCCACATTAGTTGCACCCCTGTGCACATATACCATCCTCCCTTTAGGCACTGGATAATACATCTTAGTTTGTCTCACCAGTGTTTGTCCTCCATAATCCTAAGGAAACCCATGACCAGCATGATCGCAAGCCCCGGAAGAAGATGCAACACTCTCCTTACCACTCTCATATGAGTGGGATCTGCTGTTGCTAGTATCTAGTATCTGACCATGGACCCTCTCGACTCATTTTGACTCATAGATCCCATGAAGCCTACCAAGCTATTCACATCCATGGGACGGTAAGACCCGTATGATGAGGTGTCATCATTCCCATATGTCTATGTTGCTTCCCTTTCCCCTTCCGGTTGTAGGTGGATGTATGACCTCGAGATGCTAGTCCACTATGATCGGCATCCTGGGTAGCGTGGCTGAACTGAGTCTCCCTCATGAACCTTAGTGGCCCTCCTTGTCCTTGACTCTGAACTGGGGTCACTATTGGCTCTGCTGGTCATGGTGGTCTCTCCCTAGGATCAGTTGAATCTTGATCACTAAGTCCATCATCATCATTATTCTCATCACTTCCACTGTCTTCCCCGTTACCAGTTCCATCATCATCATCATCATCATCATCATCATCATCATCGTCATCATCATGTGCCTGAGTAGCGGGTGGCTGAGTAACATCATCATCATTATTGGACCACACAATATTATCCTCACTGACATTGGATACACCACAAAGGGACGGCTAGGCTCAGAGTGCGCTCTCCAATCTGTGGCTAAGAACTCATCCACATTAGCTCCCATCTCTCATTCAGTTTGACTGCTGGGTCGACTTCCTGCCTCATCCAACAGTGGTTCTCTGACCCACTCAAATAGGGGGTCCTCCTTCTCATCATCATCAATTGGCAAAGATGTTAGCTACTCAATCTTGTCTCCATTACCTCCATCCTAGCCTAGCTTAATGTGCTCCTCTCTTAACCTCATATTATAATGAACATATACAAAATCCTCTAGCCGCTTCACCCCCAATTGGTTTCACCTCTTAGAATGTATCAAATCGAATGTGTTCCGATTACACTCACAGCCAGTGGCAAAAGATGCCTGGGAGAGTACTTTAATTGCAATATTAATCAAGTACTCCGAGTCTAACCTATATTGTAGCCACCACTTAGCTGCAAGAAACATAACCAACCCAATTAATAAGGCTGAAAATTAATTGTATAAAAAACTAAAATTGAGTATCTAAGATTTGGACTAAGTGACTAACTAGGAGGGGTGTTCTCTTGAACCTAAATAGCCACTGAGTGACCGAAGTTACCAATAGCATCTCCAAAATCATTCAACTACAATAAATAATTACAATGTTAATATAAAAAACAAGTAATTTTCTTAAAGTATTAGACTACTAGTCATCTCACAAGTCCCAATCTTTGTCATGCCCCACCTAGTCGGATTCAGATATATCTAAATACCCGTGGGGGGAGATACACTACAGGATCCAGGTGCATGGCCAAATTCATAACTACATAACACAATATAGCATAATCCAAGAGCAAAATATCAAAGTTGTTACAGTCACCCTTAAGTTAATAATCATAGTTAATCAAAATCATAATCAGAGTGTAAAAGGAAGGTTAGAGTTTTTACAGTAGAAGTCTAAGTATTGTTATCAAAAGTTGTAAGTACAATTAGGGTGGTTGAAGTGAAAATTTTGGCATCGAAGATATATGTATACGCGGGCATGGTCATCCCGGACTATGGGGTGCGGGCGGTTCTAGTTTGAATGCATTTTCCCCGACCTTCTCTTGCAAAGTGAATGGTCCCTTAGTGCTTGGCCCTACATTACAAATAAATAGAGAATATAACTAATCATAACCAAGGCAACTACTTTCTCATATGATATCCCCATGGCTTTAGAAAGGATGGACTCCATAGGAGCAATCCGAGCAAGAACATGACTCTTTGTGTACCTCGGTGTCCTCTCCCTCCAGTCCCTTATAGGACTCAACTGGTGGCTAACTCTCTAGGTAAACGGTGTCCTCATAGTCTGCAATAGAATCTAAGAAGAGTGTATATAGAGTAGTGAGTTCCACTGAACTCAGTGAGGTCAATATAATCATACGTCATATATCTGTCACATATATAATGAGATAATAAATGAATATGTAAGTATGTTCCTAAACTTTAACAAATGTCATCTCTATGGCGGACACGCATTAAGTTACAACAACAGCCTCCTTTGGGTAGTCTCATCACTCTCCCTCAAAGATTGGTTATCTTTATTGGGAACCTGTGGCAATGGGATTGGGTCATGTCATATCGTGGCTGGGGATTAGTTCACCACTCTCTCACCAACACTATTTGATCTGAGTACCAGTGCGTGTTAGGGATAAATCTAGTCCAATGCAAGATCATCTATGTCTCATGTTATATGTGATCCGGATACATTCCCTTTTGCCTAGTGCCCTTTTGGTCTGCGTATCCTTCTCACCTAGGGATGTTATTCCCCACAAAAATGGCAAATCGTGCTAGACTAACATTGCGTAACCTCCATTGTTTTCCACATATACGTAGGCAGACACCCTCGTGGCTTCCTCATGGAAATCACATATCATGCTAAAAGTACCATGAGCCCAACATTATGTATATGCAACCTTCCCAATTGCATGATAACAATGGGCATGTGCCTCCCCAAAAAAATCATATATCGTGCTGAATGAAAATAGGACCCAACCATTGCCAATCACGGGTCACTCGGCTTCAATACACATGCTTAATAGGTAGTAGCATTCATTAGGGTTTACTAGTCAATGCAATCCAAACACCTACCGACCATGTATATCATTAATCTAGGTGAATGCATAGGCACCAAGGGAAATGGAGAAATGGGTGAACCCACAACCCCGGGTTGGTATATATATATATAGGTAGTGCTTCACCACCAAACTTCCAAACACATCACATTCATAATCGTCATTTGAATGAATTGAATGGTAACATAAGCACAAGCATCATATTACCTTTTATTTGTGCAAAGTCTCACACCCAATTCATAAGAATTGAATAGTAACATAAGCATAAGCATCATGTTGCCTTTAATCCGAGCAAAGTCTCACACACAATTCATAAGAAGGTAGACGACATTTTAATAACAAGAAGTAGAATTTGAATCAAATACACAATATATGATAATGTATTCCTCACCTGTTAATAACAATAATGATCTCCAAAAGTCCAAGTAATCCACAAATCAAGAGTGCTAATACGTTGTAAAAACCCTAGAAACATATAAACTAAGTTAGGCTTAAGTAGGGAATCAAACTAAGCATCAATCGGACCTAAATTGCACATCTGAACAGGGAGTGGCAAGTCAAAGCTCACCAAGACCGGTTGATTGCCCCTCCCTAGCTGTGACCAAAAACTCAAATTTCAAGCTTGCTTCAAAATCAATTGATTTGGCAGGGGGGGACTTTAATGGAATAGTAGTATTGTCCCAAAAACACCTTCTAAACATCCCAACTAGTCTCAAATCAAAAAGCCCCAATTTGGTTCTTAGAGTGTCGCTTGTGGGTGTCTCTAGGAGGATGAATCGGTCTCAAACGAAAAGAATAGCATGATTCATCACTCAAAGGGGTTAAAAAACATGATAGGGAACATAAATGAGTATTCATCTCAACCCAACTTCTACAACTACCATCATTATTGCAATCAATCAACTCAAATACTATGGAAGTAGTTGGAAAAAGGGATTTTTAGGTCTTCTTACCTTCACATGCAAGGAAGATCATTGTCAGAACTACCGATTTCCAGCAGATTCAACAGAGCTCGAGACTGATTCCTCTGAAGAATCCTTATCATCAATCCCTTCTGAAGAGCTATCAGATACTGGATATTTCAAATCATGAGCATCAAAAAACTTTCTGGTGGGAAGAGAGCAAGAAGGAACCACTTTGAAGTTGAAATCAGGGTGAGCCTTGAGAACTTCGCCCCAAATTTCGTCGATGGAAACTTTAAACACATTCTTGCAGAAATCCAGAAATGTTGGATTCTCTTTCTGTGAAACCCAGCCCTAACCTTGACCCGGAAACCTTGTTATTTGTAGGTCCGATGACCCGAAGTAAAGTAAGAAGTCAGCTTTGGGCCATCCCAGTAGAGGACTTGGTGTCTGGCTTTGAATCCATGAAGGTTGATGATGAGGTTCTATTTATGGAAACAGAATCCTGATGAAGATCTAATTAGTTGATGGACTTGGAGTGATCTCTATCTTGGTTTGAAGGCATTTCTACCTACTAGGTGAGTCACTTGACTTGTGTGCAAAACCTCTTTAGGTTTGGATTTGATCTGGGCCTTCAATTCCCTGTTTTGGCCTTGTCATCCGCATTGGTCGACTGATTGGTCGATCGGGCCAGTCGACCAATCCACTCGACCAATGGGTGCTGTCTTTGGCAATTAGGTTGATTCTTGCTCTATTTAAGTCTAACCTCGAGTCCACTTCGTATTTGCTGCCTCCAAACCCTCGGAACGAACCAAAGACCTCTGCAAGTCATCTCTCTTGCATCCTTGGAGTTTTCTTGGCGGATCTTCGTCGGAACTCTTCTTTTTGCATCAAAAGGTATGTCTACTCTCTCTTCTTCTCCTCCATCTTTGTTTTTCTATCCTTTTTGAGTTGAGACAGTAGAAGAGATGCTGCATCCTCTGTTGCAAACATCTCTGAACATGTTCTCATGATCATCCTAAGGATTTAAGGCTAGAACAATGATCTTAACCATGATCATTGCAAGCTTTTGAAGGATTCATGATCAAACCATGATTTAATCTCTGTTAATTTCCTAATCTGAATTCCGATCTCTTTGGATCTTCTTTCATTGATCATGTTAGTGGTTAATGGTTGTGTTTTCTTTCTATGATCCATAATCCATAGAATTCTAGTTGTTCTCTTCTACCTTACTATGTGTTCTTCATGATGCATGATAGTACATATATGGTAGGTTTTATTTCCTTATTTAGATTTATGCTTCTAAGCCTTATTCCATGAAGACCTATGCATGTTTTCATGTTTTCATTACCGAAAGCAATGATCCATCCTCCTATTGTTCTTGTCCTTGTTTTCTATTTCAAAATTCATTAAGATCCATGTTTGATTTATTTATGGTAACTTTTTGTTTCCTAATTTGGATCTTGATACCTTGATTTGATTAGTGTTTTGAGGTCCCCTATATGCTAGAATACTACTGATGTAGTCTACCCCTTGATTAGTACCCTTTTGAACCACCAAATTCGGATTTCATATCTCAAAACTCTGATTTTATAAGCTATCGTCATCGCATTGGTCGACTGATTGGTCGATTGGACCATTCGACCAATCCACTCGACCAATGAGTACAAAGCAACTCGAATTGGTCTGCGTTTCGGATGTTTTGCTATATTTTCTGTTAGGGATCTTTCCTAATATGTTGTATATACTTGTTTAGGACCTTCTTCTCAAGTTTGCCAAGATCTTACTTGATTTCTTAGGATTCTTTGCGAGTTATAAAAGGTAAGGATGGTTATTTCCTTAATTACATAGATAGCATGAATCTAGTTTCTATATTTGAATATCATTAATATGTTTCTTAAATTAGATTCTTACAATGATATACTACTGTTGCATAACTTTGATTACGGTAGCATTACTTATTCATATTGAATTGATTCATGTATGATTTACTTACCAATGTTATACAAATGATTGTAAATATTGATTTCTTTCCATATATGGAGTTACCATATATGTGATGATATGAATTGATGCATGTGTATGCTTACGTATGGTTTGGAAAGGAGAGGTGTCCTTTTGACACTTCTGTCCTTGGACTACTACGGGAATATTATGGGATGTTTCCGGAGATGCCCTCTGGACACCTTCCTAAACCTGTTGGATGACATATATAGGATTGTCTAGTAGTGTTTGGCTAGGATGTCTGTTATGTCGGACCCTAATCGGAGGGGTATTGAGACCGAACGACCCGTGGTAGCAATGGGGATTCATGGGCGCTCAAGACCGGTAACCAACCCGTGAGAGGACAGGAATCACATTGTGGGGGCCATTTATTGGTAGGGTTGCATATGGTTAGACTTGGGCTCACGGGCGCTTAAGACCGGTAACCAACCCGTGAAAGGACGTGAGAGCTTCCCGTTTACCATATGTGGATGATCGATAGGGTTGGTGAGTCCGTAGTCAGGGACTATGAGGACTCTAGTGTGAAGGATACCGGAAAGGATCGTCGGGGACGAGGAATGGAAGTATCTGGATCCGACTTGATGTAACCAAGTAGAAGACTTGCATTTGGCTAGGTATTACCCCGACATGCGCCGGTACTTATACCAAATGGTTGTGAGAGAGTGTGTTGACTTAACCCCCGCCAAGGTTTGTCCTGAGGGATGAAGGACCCATTACCAATCGGTCGCCCGAGATATCTTAAATGGTTGGAGGGAATCCAAGATATCTTAAATGGTTGAGGATGTGAGTGGACTTTCCTAAAGAAGTACGGTGCTATGACTTAAAGCATGTCTGCCAATAGAGACCAGCATACATAGAGTTAGAATCATTCATTCATTGTTTGTCTCATATCATATTGCATTTATGTTTGTTCTGAAATTCTGCCATTTATGTTATTATGGATTTTAATCGCCTTACTGAGTTTCTTTGAAACTCATTCCTTTATTGTACAATGTTGTTAGACTATCCTGCAGGTACGGAATACTATGACGGTCCCTATGAGGAAGCGCAAGGCGAAGAGACATATCTCCAGGAAGGTGATTGCGGTTACCACAATTACTCTGAAGATCCCGCGGGTGGTTATGCTCCGTACGATGCTTAGTCCGACCATTGAGTGGAAGCGTCCTTGTGCTATTTATGAGATCTACACCTACAAGGATGTCGTCTACAAAGTGGAGAATAATTTAGTTACCCAATGTACTTGCTACTTTGGGATTAGCTTTTATCTAGTTTATTCTTTCGAGCTACTTTTCATTTGGATGTAAAGTGGGATTTTTGCTTCACTTTACTTATCTGTTGACACTCTGATTATATCTATTATTCCGTTTCGTTTACGATTCATTCTTTCTTTATTGAATCTATGATTTATCTTCCGCACTCTTGTTATGGTTGTTCATGATTATGTTATTGTTTATGTGGGAGGTTGATCACTCGATACCGATCTTCGGGCTGTGGATCACACTCTCGGGTATGCCGGATAGGGTACCGGGCTGGGAGGGCGTGACCGATTGGTATCGAGCCCAAGGTTCGAGGAGATCCTAACCACAAAAGGCAACAACTGAACATTCCTGAGTCATCGATCTGAAGTGACTCTTCTACTCTTAGAAGTGAATAATAGAACACTAAATTAGAAACTTGAACTTTGAGGCATAACAGAACATTTCTGAATAACGTACCATAATTATACTTGAACAAATGACACTAATGCAAGGAAAAGAAAAGTGCATAACATACAATAATTAAAGAGAAACAAAATGAACTTCATTAATTTCAAAAGTTTTACAATGATTACATCCGAAATGCATAAATGGGAAATCCTAAGGTACGGTCTATCTAGGTGATCTACTCGATCTCTATATGCTCCGAACTCCTCTGCTAGCTGAGTCACCCGATGCTCTATCTGTCCTGTCGAGACTCCATCCTCTCGTACATCTGCTCTGTCTCGACCTCCATCCTCTCTAGCATGGAAGTCATCGATCTCATCTGTGCACCAAGATCTGAAGTCTCCGGAACCGCATGTGAAGGGCCACCCGCCTCGAAGTGTGATGAAGGAAACTCGTGATGCACGGGCTCAGCCTCGCGCATATCTCAGTCATCATCTCCGGCCTGATCATCACTATCGGGACCGATATCCTCTCCTCCATCCTCTCGATCCCTCGATCCTCATCCTCGATTCATCATCATCCTCACCCTCCGGACCGGGAGATCTCTCTAACCGATGTAGTCTCATCGTCGAATGGTCCGAGTCCCAATGGGGTATCCCTGTGATCTAGTGTCCATCGGAGTATCCTCGAAACTCACCCCGAAATGCCCGAAGATCAAAGTCGAAGCCTCCCATAGCAAAGGTTCCGCATGCTAGGCCGCGAGAACTAAGTCCAGCATGACCTGCTGAATGATGTAAGAAAGATCGATCTCGAAGCCCATGTAGATGCGGTAAATGACCAAGGCCTCCATCACCGTGACCCGATGGTGAAGTCCGGCTTTTGGCATGATGTTTCGGCCGACTATGCGACCGATAATACGTGCGGGAACCCGTCATTCGTCCGCTAGTCCACGGTGTGAAGCATCGGCGGCTATCCCATAGCGTAGAGCATATCTCGCGAAGCTCGTACGGCATCGGATGGCTGTCCGGGTGCTGCTCCGGCGGTATCCACACACACTTGCTGTGGGTAGTAAGGAACTGCAAGATCTCGGCCGGTGTCCGGGTAGAGAAGCGAATCCGAGTCCGAAGGACCCTGCTCCCGAGGACAAGTGCGAGTGGATGTCCCCGGCCCCGAGCCTCCCTCTGTGTAAGTAAGGTTGCTTTGAAGAACAACCTCACTAGCTCCGGGTATACCGGCAAATCCTCGGTGAAGAGGTGAGTCCCTTTGTAAAGTGTCGAACCTCTGCCGGATCTGAAGGCTACGAGCTGGCGTAAGTGAAGTAGACGCCCCATCTCGATGTTACAATAGCTGAAGTAGGCCTCGTACGAAACTCGGCTGAGGTGTGTCAAATAGGTCCGGTCTCCTAACCTCCTCTCTGGGCTCGAAAGGAACCGACCCTCTGCCCCCGAGAGCACCTACGATGCGACCTCGACCTCTACCTCCTCCTCGTCCTCCCCTCTCGCATGATGTATCCGTGGAAGAGACAAGAGACATTTCCAATTAGTGCTATTTCAAGATTTGAGCCAAAAGGGTATTTCCGTAATTTTTCGGAAAATTTCAAATTTGGGGGAAATTTGATTTGAACATACTAGCATGTGCGCAATACTTGGAATTTCATGTCTATGAAGTTGTTTTGATGAAAATCGATCGGAAACTTGGATTAAAGCGAAAAATTCAGCAAGAAGAAATTTGGGGATTTTGCAATTTAGGTCAAAATTGGATTTTTGAAAAGTTGAAATTGGTTAAATCAAATTGTATGGACCTATCTACAATGTCATCTTGAGCATGTAGCATTTGATCTCGTGCGAAAATTTCAAGCGGTTTGAGAGAAAACGAAATTTTTCTAAAGATATCGATTTCGGTATAAAACTTTGCGAGATGAGCACCAAATGTGTTAAAACTTGTTGTCTATGCATGTCATTGTGTTTAAAACCTAGGGAATATGTTTCTAAGAATTCCTAAGCATGATTTCTAGCATTGGATACAAGTAAAGCATGGTGTTATTGAAATGCAAGCATGAGAAGATGAAAATGGAAGAAAGAATGAGAGATTTACCTTGTTTGTGAAGATGGTGTGTTGTGTTGTTGTTGTTGAAGCACTAAATCACCTCAAGAACACTTGTGGGAACTCTTGGATATTTTCCCTAGAGCTCTCTCACCTTTGGAAGAAGTTAGAATGAGGTTGGAATGTGGAAATGAGGCTTATAATGCGAATTTTCGTGATTCTGTCTTCTTCATTGGTCGGCTGATTGGTCGGTTGGGTCACTCGACCAACCACTCGACCAATGGTCACGGTGACCTCATTTGCTGTTGAATTTTTGGAAAATGTGATTTTTGCCTTATGGAATATTGTTTGATGACTATATGGATATATTTGAGCATGATTTAAGTTTTCAAATCATTTGGACTTGTGGTTTATGTTGAATCTTCGAAATTCGGTATTTTGATGTTCTCGGTTTTTGCGAGAATGGTTACTCGAGAAGTGGGCGTGGTGAATCCAGTGGTCATGGAGGTGGTGAAATACCTCGGGGAGGTGGTGAAGTACCTCATGGAGGTGGTGAGATACCAAATGCTGATCGGGGTACTCATGAGATCCCTGGTGCCCCGAATGTTGGAAGTTTCGGGAGATATTGCCAATATTATGGGCAATATGATGCAGCGACAAGCGGCTCGGTTCAACCCAGATGTTGGTGGGTTTCATGACTCTGCATAATGAGACCCGGGCTGGTGCTAATGTGAATCCTCATGCCATGATCTGAATGCGGGAGGTTTAGTGGAACTCCTCATACTACTTTGATGGAGAGTTTTACGAAGATGCAAGTACCCACTTTTCTTGGTGTTACCAAGGACCCCTTGTTTCCTAACAAGTGGCTTCGTGAGTTGGAGAAGGCTTTCCGGCATCTGCAATGCTCGGAAGCTCGAGAAGATTTTGTTTCTTTGAGCGAAGTTGCAACAAGAAGCTGATGCATGGTGGATCTCCACTCGTCTGTTTTGGAAGGTTTGCATGCGGGAGTTGTAACTTGGGAGTTATTCAAAGAGGCTTTTTGTATGAACTACTTTCCCGAGGCGGTGAAGGATGCAAAGGAAGCTGAGTTTATGATTCGACTCAAGGAACTTTGTCTGTGTTGGAGTACCAACGAAGTTCGAGGAGCTTCATTTCTTTGCTCAGATTCTTTGAAGGAAGACCTCGCCAAAGCAAAGAAGTTCTTCAAAGGACTGCGCCACTGCCATTAAAGCTTATCTCACGGTCCGGCCTATAGTGAGCTATGCTCAAGTGGTGCGAGAACTCGAAGAAGTTGGAAGAAACGAGAGAAGGAAAGTGCTCGTGTGCAAAAGCCTTGGCGGTCAAGGAATTCTGGTTTGGTGGATCGCAATGACCGTCGTTATGTGAGACCTACACCCTACCCCACTCCTACCTTTCCGGGCTAAGAGTGTGAGGTCGGAACACGGGTTTTCGGCAGCCCGGCCGGTTTAAACGGTATGGCGGAAACCGATCACCAGCAAATGCAAGTGCAAGTGCAAGTGCGAGTGCAAGGCCTTTTGTTCGAAGTCCTCTGTTGCAGCCACCCCTGTTGGATCCAGCAATCCTGTTTGCTTCTCTTGCAAGCAAGCTGGTCATTTTGCTCGTGCCTGTCCGAAGCGGCACCTTGCCCATGACCTGCTTGGTGGTGAAGAGTGCTCCTGCTCCTCCCTCTGGTAGAGTTTTCGGTATTTCCGATCTTGAGCGGGATCCAAGCCATGATGTGATTACGGGTACATTGTTAGTCGCTTCTATTTCTGCATTTGTCTTATTTGATACGGGTGCATCTCATTCGTTCATGTCATCTGCATTCATCAAGAAGACTAACCTAATCCCTGAGAAGTTGTCTAGTTGTTTATTGATTAGTACACCTCTTGGTCTGTTGTGAAACTAGATAAGGGGTTATCTAAATGTCCTGTGTTGATTGGTGAGAAGAACTTGGAAGCCAATTTTGTGATTCTTGACATGAAGGACTTCGATGTTATTTTGGGAATTGATTGGTTGACAGCCCATAAAGCTGTGTTCCTTTGTTCCTCAAAGAAGATTCAGTTCCATATATGTGGAAGTCCGGTCTTTGAATTTCAAGGTGAAAAGAGAAGGGTTTGTAAGAAGGTCTTTTGTCTTGCTTGATGCAAGTCTATGCCCTAGTGGATGATGCTTCATCTGAAGGCAAGGGTATAGTGGAGAAAAGAGTCGATGAAGTCGAGTTGTCTGCGACTTTGTTGATGTCTTCCACGATGATCTATCGGGAGTGCCTCCGGACGAGAGATGTCGAATTCTCTATTGATCTCGTCCCTGGTGCCGCTCCGGTATCTAAAGCTCCGTATAGGATGGCTCCCTACTTGAGTTGAAAGAGTTGCAAAATCAGTTGAATGAGCTCATTGATAGAGGTTTACGTGCAGCCTAGTGTGTCACCTTGGGGAGCTCCGGTCTTGTTCGTCAAGAAGAAAGACGGTAGTATGCGCTTGTGCATCGACTACCGTGAGTTGAATAAGTTGACTATCAAGAATAGATATCCGCTGCCCAGAATCGATGATCTCTTCGATCGGTTGAAGGGTGCGGTTGTGTTCTCGAAGATTGACTTAAGGTCCGGATATCACCAATTGAAAGTGAAGTCTAGTGATATCTTCAAGACGGCTTTCCGAACGCGGTATGGTCACTACGAGTTTAGAGTCATGCCTTTCGGATTGACCAATGCTCTGCGGTGTTCATGGACCTCATGAACCGAGTATTTCATGATGTGCTTGATAAGTTTGTGATTGTTTTCATTGATGACATCTTGATCTATTCGAAGAGCGAAGAAGAGCATGCGAGTCATCTAAGTTTCACTTTGCAAAGGTTGCGGGAAAAGAAGTTGTTTGCTAAGTTTAGCAAGTGTGATTTACGGCTTAAGAGAGTGGTTTTCCTTGGTCATGTAGTTTCAGCCGAAGGTATTCGTGTCGATCTGAAAAGGTCAAGCTGTGGCTGATTGGGAGAGACCGAAGTCGATAACGGAAATAAGAAGTTTTCTTGGATTGGCGGGTTACTACCGAAGGTTTATTGAGAACTTTTCTCGGTTGGCTGCTCCTATGACTAAGTTGACCAGGAAAGAAGAGAAGTTTGTTTGGTGCGGCCTTTGTGAGAAGAATTTCCAAGAGTTGAAGGATAGATTGACAAGTGCCCCGGTTTTGACTATACGATAGTTCCGGTGGTATGACGAGTTTATACCGATCGTCAAAGATTGGTTTGGGTTGTGTCTTGATGCAACATGGCAAGGTCGTAGCCTATGCTTCTCGGCAATTGAAGGATTATGAGCGGAATTACCCCACTCACGATCTAGAACTTGCCGCCGTTGTCTTTGCTTTGAAGATTTGGAGACATTATCTTTACGGTGAGAAGATTGCCATTTTCACGGATCATAAGAGTTTGAAATACTTCTTTACCCAAAAGGAGTTGAACATGAGACAAAGGAGATGGTTGGAACTCGTCTCCGATTATGATTGTGATATTCGGTATCATCTCGGGAAAGCAAATGTTGTTGCCGATGCTCTTAGTAGGAAGAACCAGAAGAAGACTTTGGATTTGAATGCTTTGAGTTTACCATTGTGGTCTTCTATTGAGAGTTTTGATTTGGAAATCGTTCACGAGAATTCTGATTTTATTCTTTCTGCCATGACGGCAAGATCTGGTCTTAGAGATAAGATTGTTGCTCTGCGGAGTTTCGATCAAGAGTTTTTGACCAAAGTTGAGAAGATTTCTTCGAATCTGAGTCGGACCCCGACTTTGGTATATCCATGGATGGTGCTTTGTTGTTTAGAGGAAGGTCTGTGTGTGCACCAAGCGATGAAGTTAAGAATGAAATATTGAAGGAAGCACACCGGTCGGTCTTTCTTTGTACACCGGGAAGCACCAAGATGTACAAGGACTTGAAGGAACATTTTTGGTGGATTGGTCTAAAGGCGGATGTTGGCGATTTTGTTGCCAAGTGTGAGACTTGCCAACGTGTGAAAGCCGTCCGACAACCTCCATCTGGATTACTTCAACCCCTTCCTATTCCTAGTTGGAAGTGGGAAGATATCTCCATGGACTTTGTGACTAGCTTGCCTCGGACAAGTAAAGGCAATGACCTTTGTGTGGGTGATTGTTGATAGGTTGACCAAATCAGCCCATTTCATTCCTATGAAGATCACTCATACTACTGGATAAGCTAGCAGGGCTTTATGTGGATAATGTGGTTCGTCTGCATGGTGTGCCATTGAGTATTGTTTCGGATCGTGATCCTAGGTTCACCTCAAGGTTTTGGAATAGTTTGCGGAAGGCCTTGGGAACCCAATTGAACTTGAGTACAGCTCATCATCCACGGTCGATGGACAATGCGAGCGGACAATTCGGACATTGGAAGACATGCTCGGATCTTGCGTGGTGGATATGGGTGGTAATTGGGATGAACACCTAGCTTTGGTTGAGTTTGCCTATAACAACGGTTATCAAGCAACAATAGGCATGGCTCCATTCAGGGCTTTGTATGGTAGTACTTGTAGGACACCTTTGTCTTTGGTGAGGCAGGTGAAAGAAAAGTCTTAGGTCTGAGATGATTGAAGCTACAAGTGCTATGGTAGATATGATAAGAGAAAGGATTAAGTGCTTGATCGAGAGACAGAAATCTTATCTTTGATAAGAGAAGGACCGATTTGGAATTTCAAGTTGGGAGAAAGTCTTTCGAAGGTCTCACCAATGAAGGGTGTGATGAGATTCAATGTTAAGGGAAAGCTTAGCCCTCGTTACATTGGACCTTTCGAGATTTTGGAAAAGGTTGGACCTGTTGCGTATCGATTAGCATTACCTCCGTCTCTTGCTGGTGTGCACAATGTGTTTCATATTTCGATGCTCCGAAAATACATAGAGAATCCGGAACACATTTTGCAGCAAGCACTGAAGGACTTAGTGCTGATTTGACCTATGATGAAGAACCGGCCGAAATCCTGGATAGGAAGGACAAGCAGCTGCGGAATCGCGCCATTCCTTTGGTGAAGATTCGGTGGAAGAACCATACCCCTGAAGAAGCTTCTTGGGAGAAGGAAGAAGACATGAAGGAGAAGTTTCCTTACCTCTTTGGAAGCACGCAGTACGCTTTCAATTTCGGGGACGAAATTTCTTTAAGGGGGGAGAATGTGAAACCCAGCCCTAACCTTGACCCGGAAACCTTGTTATTTGTAGGTCCGATGACCCGAGTAAAGTAAGAAGTCAGCTTTGGGCCATCCCAGTAGAGGACTTGGTGTCGGCTTTGAATCCATGAAGGTTGATGATGAGGTTCTATTTATGGAAAGCAGAATCTGATGAAGATCTAATTAGTTGATGGACTTGGAGTGCTCTCTATCTTGGTTTGAAGGCATTTCTACCTACTAGGTAAGTCACTTGACTTGTGTGCAAAACCCCTTTAGGTTTGGATTTGATCTGGGCCTTCAATTCCCTGTTTTGGCCTTCTTTGTCTGCATTGGTCGGTTGATTGGTCGGTTGGGCCGATCGACCAATCCACTCGACCAATGGGTCTTTGTCTTTGGCAATTAGGTTGATTCTTGCTCTATTTAAGTCTAACCTCGAGTCCACTTCGTATTTGCTGCCTCCAAACCCTCTGGAGCAGACCAAAGACCTCTGCAAGTCATCTCTCTTGCATCCTTGGAGTTTTCTTGGCGGATCTTCGTCGGAACTCTTCTTTTTGCATCAAAAGGTATGTCTACTCTCTCTTCTTCTCCTACATCTTTGTTTTTCTTTCCTTTTTGAGTTGAGACAGTAGAAGAGATGCTTGCATCCTCTGTTGCAAACATCTGCTGAACATGTTCTCATGATCATCCTAAGGATTTAAGGCTAGAACAATGATCTTAACCATGATCATTGCAAGCTTTTGAAGGATTCATGATCAAACCATGATTTAATCTCTGTTAATTTCCTAATCTGAATTCCGATCTCTTTGGATCTTCTTTCATTGATCATGTTAGTGGTTAATGGTTGTGTTTTTCTTTCTATGATCCATAATCCATAGAATTCTAGTTGTTCTCTTCTACCTTACTATGTGTTCTTCATGATGCATGATAGTACATATATGGTAGGTTTTATTTCCTTATTTAGATTTATGCTTCTAAGCCTTATTCCATGAAGACCTATGCATGTTTTCATGTTTTCATTACGAAAGCAATGATCCATCCTCCTATTGTTCTTGTCCTTGTTTTCTATTTCAAAATTCATCAAGATCCATGTTTGATTTATTTATGGTAACTTTTTGTTTCCTAATTTGGATCTTGATACCTTGATTTGATTAGTGTTTTGAGGTCCCCTATATGCTAGAATACTACTGATGTAGTCTACCCCTTGATTAGTACCCTTTTGAACCACCAAATTCGGATTTCATATCTCAAAACTCTGATTTTCTAAGCTCTTTATCTGCATTGGTCGTTGATTGGTCGTTGGACCACTCGACCAATCCACTCGACCAATGAGTGCGGCAACTCAGAATTGGTCTGCGTTTCGGATGTTTTGCTATATTTTCTGTTAGGGATCTTTCCTAATATGTTGTATATACTTGTTTAGGACCTTCTTCTCAAGTTTGCCAAGATCTTACTTGATTTCTTAGGATTCTTTGCGAGTTATAAAAGGTAAGGATGGTTATTTCCTTAATTACATAGATAGCATGAATCTAGTTTCTATATTTGAATATCATTAATATGTTTCCTAAATTAGATTCTTACAATGATATACTACTGTTGCATAACTTTGATTACGGTAGCATTACTTATTCATATTGAATTGATTCATGTATGATTTACTTACCAATGTTATACAAATGATTGTAAATATTGATTTCTTTCCATATATGGAGTTACCATATATGTGATGATATGAATTGATGCATGTGTATGCTTACGTATGGTTTGGAAAGGAGAGGTGTCCTTTTGACATTTCTGTCCTTGGACTACTACGGGAATATTATGGGATGTTTCCGGAGATGCCCTCTGGACACCTTCCTAAACTGTTGGATGACATATATAGGATTGTCTAGTAGTGTTTGGCTAGGATGTCTGTTATGTCGGACCCTAATCGGAGGGGTATTGAGACCGAACGACCCGTGGTAGCAATGGGGATTCATGGGCGCTCAAGACCGGTAACCAACCCGTGAGAGGACGGGAATCACATTGTGGGGGCCATTTATTGGTAGGGTTGCATATGGTTAGACTTGGGCTCACGGGCGCTTAAGACCGGTAACCAACCCGTGAGAGGACGTGAGAGCTTCCCGTTTACCATATGTGGATGATCAATAGGGTTGGTGAGTCCGTGAGTCGGGGGACTATGAGGACTCTAGTGTGAAGGATACCGGAAAGGATCGTCGGGGGACGAGGAATGGAAGTATCTGGATCGACTTGATGTAACCAAGTAGAAGACTTGCATTTGGCTAGGTATTACCACGACATGCGCCAGTGCTTATACCAAATGGTTGTGAGAGAGTGTGTTGACTTAACCCCCTGCCAAGGTTTGTCTGAGGGATGAAGGACCCATTACCAATCGGTCGCTCGAGATATCTTAAATGGTTGGAGGGAATCCAAGATATCTTAAATGGTTGAGGATGTGAGTGGACTTTCCTAAAGAAGTACGGTGCTATGACTTAAAGCATGTCTGCCAATAGAGACCAGCATACATAGAGTTAGAATCATTCATTCATTGTTTGTCTCATATCATATTGCATTTATGTTTGTTACGGAATCCTGCCATTTATGTTATTATGGATTTTAAGCGCCTTCTTGAGTTTCTTTGAAACTCATTCCTTTATTGTACAATGTTGTTAGACTATCCTGGAGTGCGGAATACTATGACGGTCCCTATGAGGAAGCGCAAGGCGAAGAGACATATCTCCGGGGAAGGTGATTGCGGTTACCACAATTACTACGAAGATCCACGGGTGGTTATGCTCCGTACGATGCTTAGTCCGACCATTGAGTGGAAGCGTCCTTGTGCTATTTATGAGATCTACACCTACAAGGATGTCGTCTACAAAGTGGAGAATAATTTAGTTACCCAATGTACTTGCTCTTTGGGATTAGCTTTTATCTAGTTTATTCTTTAGAGCTACTTTTCCATTTGGATGTAAAGTGGGATTTTTGCTTCACTTTACTTATCATTTGACACTACGATTATATCTATTATTCCGTTTCGTTTATGATTCATTCTTTCTTTATTGGATCTATGATTTATCTTCCGCACTCTTGTTATGGTTGTTCATGATTATGTTATTGTTTATGTGGGAGGTTGATCACTCGATACCGATCTTCGGGCTGTGGATCACACTCTCGGGTATGCCGGATAGGGTACCGGCTGGGAGGGCGTAATGATTGGTATCGAGCCCAAGGTTCGAGGAGATCCTAACCACAAAAGGCAACAACTGAACATTCTGAGTCATTGATCTGAAGTGACTCTTCTACTCTTAGAAGTGAATAATAGAACACTTGAATTAGAAACTTGAACTTTGAGGCATAACGAGAACATTTCTGAATAACATACCATAATTATACTTGAACAAATGACACTAATGCAAGGAAAAGAAAAGTGCATAACATACAATAATTAAAGAGAAACAAAATGAACTTCATTAATTTCAAAAGTTTTTACAATGATTACATCTGAAATGCATAAATGGGAAATCCTAAGGTACGGTCTATCTAGGTGATCTACTCCGATCTCTATATGCTCCGAACTCCTCTGCTAGCTGAGTCACGATGCTCTATCTGTCTGTCGAGACTCCATCCTCTCGTACATCTGCTCTGTCGACCTCCATCCTCTCTAGCATGGAAGTCATCGATCTCATCTGTGCACCAAGATCTGAAGTCTCCGGAACCGCATGTGAAGGGCCACCTGCCTCGAAGTGTGATGAAGGAAACTCGTGATGCACGGGCTCGGCCCTCGCGCATATCTGTATCATCTCCGGCCTGATCATCACTATCGGGACCGATATCCTCTCCTCCATCCTCGATCCCTCATCCTCATCCTACGATTCATCATCATCCTCACCCTACGGACCGGGAGATCTCTCTAGCGATGTAGTCTCATCGTCGAATGGTCCGAGTCCCAATGGGGTATCCCTGTGATCTAGTGTCCATCGGAGTATCCTCGAAACTCACCCCGAAATGCACGAAGATCAAAGTCGGAAGCCTCCCATAGCAAAGGTTCCGCATGCTAGGCCGCGAGAACTAAGTCCGGCATGACCTGCTGAATGATGTAGGAAAGATCGATCTCGAAGCCCATGTAGATGCGGTAAATGACCAAGGCCTCCATCACGTGACCCGATGGTGATGTCCGGCTTTCGGCATGATGTTTCGGCCGACTATGCGACCGATAATACGTGCGAGAACCCGTCATCCGTCCGCTAGTCCACGGTGTGAAGCATCGGCGGCTATCCCATAGCGTAGAGCATATCTCGCGAAGCTCGTACGGCATCGGATGGCTGTCCAGTGTCTGCTCCTGCGGGTATCCACACACTGCTTTGTGGGTAGTAAGGGACCTGCAAGATCTCGGCCGGTGTCCGGGTAGAGAAGCGAATCCGAGTGCGGTGGACCCCTGCTCCACGAGGACAAGTGCGAGTGGATGTCCACGGCCCAGGAGCCTCCTCTGTGTAAGTAAGGTTCTTTGAAGAACAACCTCACTAGCTCCGGGTATCACCGGCAAATCCTCGGTGAAGAGGTGAGTCCCTTTGTAAAGTGTCGAACCTCTGCCGGATCTGAAGGCTACGAGCTGGCGTAAGTGAAGTAGACGCCCCATCTCGATGTTACAATAGCTGAAGTAGGCCTCGTACGAAACTCGGCTTTGAGGTGTGTCAAATAGGTCCGGTCTCCTAACCTCCTCTCTCGGGCTCGAAAGGAACTGACCTCTGCCCCTGAGAGCACCTACGATGCGACCTCGACCTCTACCTCCTCCTCGTCCTCCCCTCCGCATGATGTATCGTGGAAGAGACAAGAGACATTTCCAATTAGTGCTATTTCAAGATTTGAGCCAAAAGGGTATTTTCGTAATTTTTCGGAAAATTTCAAATTTGGGGGAAATTTGATTTGAACATACTAGCATGTGCACAATACTTGGAATTTCATGTCTATGAAGTTGTTTTGATGAAAATCGATCGAAAACTTGGATTAAAGCGAAAAATTCAGCAAGAAGAAATTTGGGGATTTTGCAATTTAGGTCAAAATTGGATTTTTGAAAAGTTGAAATTGGTTAAATCAAATTGTATGGACCTATCTACAATGTCATCTTGAGCATGTAGCATTTGATCTCGTGCGAAAATTTCAAGCGGTTTGAGAGAAAACGAAATTTTTCTAAAGATATCGATTTCGGTATAAAACTTTGCGAGATGAGCACCAAATGTGTTAAAACTTGTTGTCTATGCATGTCATTGTGTTTAAAACCTAGGGAATATGTTTCTAAGCATTCCTAAGCATGATTTCTAGCATTGGATACAAGTAAAGCATGGTTTTATTGAAATGCAAGCATGAGAAGATGAAAATGGAAGAAAGAATGAGAGATTTACCTTGTTTGTGAAGATGGTGTGTTGTGTTGTTGTTGTTGAAGCACTAAATCACCTCAAGAACACTTGTGGGAACTCTTGGATATTTTCCCTAGAGCTCTCTCACCTTTGGAAGAAGTTAGAATGAGGTTGGAATGTGGAAATGAGGCTTATAATGCGAATTTTCGTATTCTGTCTTCATTAGTCGGTGATTGGTCGTTGGGTCACTCGACCAACCACTCGACCAATGGTCACGGTGACCTCATTTGCTGTTGAATTTTTTGGAAAATGTGATTTTTGCCTTATGGAATATTGTTTGATGACTATATGGATATATTTGAGCATGATTTAAGTTTTCAAATCATTTGGACTTGTGGTTTATGTTGAATCTTCGAAATTCGGTATTTTGATGTTCTCGGTTTTTGCGAGAATGGTTACTACGAGAAGTGGGCGTGGTGAATCCGGTGGTCATGGAGGTGGTGAAATACCTCGGGGAGGTGGTGAAGTACCTCATGGAGGTGGTGAGATACCAAATGCTGATCGGGGTACTCATGAGATCCCTGGTGCCCGAATGTTGGAAGTTTGGGAGATATTGCCAATATTATGGGCAATATGATGCGGCGACAAGCGGCTCGGTTCAACCGGATGTTGGTGGGTTTCATGACTCTGCATAATGAGACCCGGGCTGGTGCTAATGTGAATCCTCATGCCGCGATCCTGAATGCGGGAGGTTTAGTTGGAACTCCTCATACTACTTTGATGGAGAGTTTTACGAAGATGCAAGTACCCACTTTTCTTGGTGTTACCAAGGACCCCTTGTTTCCTAACAAGTGGCTTCGTGAGTTGGAGAAGGCTTTCCGGCATCTGCAATGCTCGGAAGCTCGAGAAGATTTTGTTTCTTTGAGCGAAGTTGCAACAAGAAGGCTGATGCATGGTGGATCTCCACTCGTCTGTTTTGGAAGGTTTGCATGCGGGAGTTGTAACTTGGGAGTTATTCAAAGAGGCTTTTTGTATGAACTACTTTCCCGAGGCGGTGAAGGATGCAAAGGAAGGCTGAGTTTATGATTCGACTCAAGGAACTTTGTCGTGTTGGAGTACCAACCAACGAAGTTCGAGGAGCTTCATTTCTTTGCTCCAGATTCTTTGAAGGAAGACCTCGCCAAAGCAAAGAAGTTCTTCAAAGGACTGCGCCACTGCCATTAAAGCTTATCTCACGGTCCGGCCTATAGTGAGCTATGCTCAAGTGGTGCGAGAACTCGAAGAAGTTGGAAGAAACGAGAGAAGGAAAGTGCTCGTGTGCAAAAGCCTTGGCGGTCAAGGAATTCTGGTTTGGTGGATCGCAATGACCGTCGTTATGTGAGACCTACACCCTACCCCACTCCTACCTTTCGGGCTAAGAGTGTGAGGTCGGAACACGGGTTTTCAGCAGCCCGGCCGGTTTAAACGGTATGGCGGAAACCGACCACCAGCAAATGCAAGTGCAAGTGCAAGTGCGAGTGCAAGGCCTTTTGTTCGAAGTCCTCTGTTGCAGCCACCCTGTTGGATCCGGCAATCTGTTTGCTTCTCTGCAAGCAAGCTGGTCATTTTGCTGCTCGTGCTGTCCGAAGCGGCCGCTGTGACAGCACTGCCCCGGTGGTGAAGAGTGCTCCTGCTCCTCCCTCTGGTAGAGTTTTCGGTATTTCGATCTTGAGCGGGATCCAAGCCATGATGTGATTACGGGTACATTGTTAGTCGCTTCTATTTCTGCATTTGTCTTATTTGATACGGGTGCATCTCATTCGTTCATGTCATCTGCATTCATCAAGAAGACTAACCTAATCCACGAGAAGTTGTCTAGTTGTTTATTGATTAGTACACCCTCTTGGTCTGTTGTGAAACTAGATAAGGGGTTATCTAAATGTCTGTGTTGATTGGTGAGAAGAACTTGGAAGCCAATTTTGTGATTCTTGACATGAAGGACTTCGATGTTATTTTGGGAATTGATTGGTTGACAGCCCATAAAGGCTGTGTTCCTTTGTTCCTCAAAGAAGATTCGAGTTCCATATTTGTGGAAGTCCGGTCTTTGAATTTCAAGGTGAAAAGAGAAGGGTTTGTAAGAAGGTCTTTATGCACTGCTTGATGCAAGTCTATGCCCTAGTGGATGATGCTTCATGCTGAAGGCAAGGGTATAGTGGAGAAAAGAGTCGATGAAGTCGAGTTGTCTGCGACTTTGTTGATGTCTTCCACGATGATCTATCGGGGAGTGCCTCCGGACGAGAGATGTCGAATTCTCTATTGATCTCGTCCCTGGTGCCGCTCCGGTATCTAAAGCTCCGTATAGGATGGCTCCTACTGAGTTGAAAGAGTTGCAAAATCAGTTGAATGAGCTCATTGATAGAGGTTTCGTACAGCCTAGTGTGTCACCTTGGGGAGCTCCGGTCTTGTTCGTCAAGAAGAAAGACGGTAGTATGCGCTTGTGCATCGACTACCGTGAGTTGAATAAGTTGACTATCAAGAATAGATATCCGCTGCCCAGAATCGATGATCTCTTCGATCGGTTGAAGGGTGCGGTTGTGTTCTCGAAGATTGACTTAAGGTCCGGATATCACCAATTGAAAGTGAAGTCTAGTGATATCTTCAAGACAGCTTTCCGAACGCGGTATGGTCACTACGAGTTTAGAGTCATGCCTTTCGGATTGACCAATGCTCTGCGGTGTTCATGGACCTCATGAACCGAGTATTTCATGATGTGCTTGATAAGTTTGTGATTGTTTTCATTGATGACATCTTGATCTATTCGAAGAGCGAAGAAGAGCATGCGAGTCATCTAAGTTTCACTTTGCAAAGGTTGCGGGAAAAGAAGTTGTTTGCTAAGTTTAGCAAGTGTGATTTCGGCTTAAGAGAGTGGTTTTCCTTGGTCATGTAGTTTCAGCCGAAGGTATTCGTGTCGATCTGAAAAGGTCAAGTTTGTGGCTGATTGGGAGAGACCGAAGTCGATAACGGAAATAAGAAGTTTTCTTGGATTGGCGGGTTACTACCGAAGGTTTATTGAGAACTTTTCTCGGTTGGCTGCTCCTATGACTAAGTTGACCGGGAAAGAAGAGAAGTTTGTTTGGTGCGGCCTTTGTGAGAAGAATTTCAAGAGTTGAAGGATAGATTGACAAGTGCCCCGGTTTTGACTATACGATAGTTCCGGTGGTATGACGGTTTATACCGATGCGTCAAAGATTGGTTTGGGTTGTGTCTTGATGCAACATGGCAAGGTCGTAGCCTATGCTTCTCGGCAATTGAAGGATTATGGCGGAATTACCCCACTCACGATCTAGAACTTGCCGCCGTTGTCTTTGCTTTGAAGATTTGGAGACATTATCTTTACGGTGAGAAGATTGCCATTTTCACGGATCATAAGAGTTTGAAATACTTCTTTACCCAAAAGGAGTTGAACATGAGACAAAGGAGATGGTTGGAACTCGTCTCCGATTATGATTGTGATATTCGGTATCATCCTGGGAAAGCAAATGTTGTTGCCGATGCTCTTAGTAGGAAGAACCAGGAAGAAGACTTTGGATTTAAATGCTTTGAGTTTACCATTGTGGTCTTCTATTGAGAGTTTTGGTTTGGAAATCGTTCACGAGAATTCTGATTTTATTCTTTACGCCATGACGGCAAGATCTGGTCTTAGAGATAAGATTGTTGCTCTGCGAGTTACGATCAAGAGTTTTTGACCAAAGTTGAGAAGATTTCTTCGAATCTGAGTCGGACCCCGACTTTGGTATATCCATGGATGGTGCTTTGTTGTTTAGAGGAAGGCTGTGTGTGCACTGCAAGCGATGAAGTTAAGAATGAAATATTGAAGGAAGCACACCGGTCGGTCTTTTCTTGTACACCGGGAAGCACCAAGATGTACAAGGACTTGAAGGAACATTTTTGGTGGATTGGTCTAAAGGCGGATGTTGGCGATTTTGTTGCCAAGTGTGAGACTTGCCAACGTGTGAAAGCCGTTCGACAACCTCCATCTGGATTACTTCAACCCCTTCCTATTCCTAGTTGGAAGTGGGAAGATATCTCCATGGACTTTGTGACTAGCTTGCCTCGGACAAGTAAAGGCAATGACCTTGTGTGGGTGATTGTTGATAGGTTGACCAAATCAGCCCATTTCATTCCTATGAAGATCACTCATACTACGGATAAGCTAGCCGGGCTTTATGTGGATAATGTGGTTCGTCTGCATGGTGTGCCTTTGAGTATTGTTTCGGATCGTGATCCTAGGTTCACCTCAAGGTTTTGGAACAGTTTGCGAAGGCCTTGGGAACCCAATTGAACTTGAGTACAGCTCATCATCCACGGTCGATGGACAATGCGAGCGGACAATTCGGACATTGGAAGACATGCTCGGATCTTGCGTGGTGGATATGGGTGGTAATTGGGATGAACACCTAGCTTTGGTTGAGTTTGCCTATAACAACGGTTATCAAGCAACAATAGGCATGGCTCCATTCAAGGCTTTGTATGGTAGTACTTGTAGGACACCTTTGTCTTGGGTGAGGCAAGGTGAAAGAAAAGTCTTAGGTCTGAGATGATTGAAGCTACAAGTGCTATGGTAGATATGATAAGAGAAAGGATTAAGTACGCTTGATCGAGAGAAATCTTATCTTGATAAGAGAAGGACCGATTTGGAATTTCAAGTTGGAGAAAGTCTTTACGAAGGTCTCACCAATGAAGGGTGTGATGAGATTCAATGTTAAGGGAAAGCTTAGCCCTCGTTACATTGGACCTTTCGAGATTTTGGAAAAGGTTGGACTGTTGCGTATCGATTAGCATTACCTCCGTCTCTTGCTGGTGTGCACAATGTGTTCCATATTTCGATGCTCCGAAAATACATAGAGAATCCGGAACACATTTTGCAGCAAGCACTGAAGGACTTAGTGCTGATTTGACCTATGATGAAGAACCGGCCGAAATCCTGGATAGGAAGGACAAGCAGCTGCGGAATCGCGCCATTCCTTTGGTGAAGATTCGGTGGAAGAACCATACCCCTGAAGAAGCTTCTTGGGAGAAGGAAGAAGACATGAAGGAGAAGTTTCCTTACCTCTTTGGAAGCACAGTGCGCTTTCATTTCAATTTGGGGACGAAATTTCTTTAAGGGGGGAGAATGTGAAACCCAGCCCTAACCTTGACCCGGAAACCTTGTTATTTGTAGGTCCGATGACCGAAGTAAAGTAAGAAGTCAGCTTTGGGCCATCCCGGTAGAGGACTTGGTGTACGGCTTTGAATCCATGAAGGTTGATGATGAGGTTCTATTTATGGAAACAGAATCTGATGAAGATCTAATTAGTTGATGGACTTGGAGTGCTCTCTATCTTGGTTTGAAGGCATTTCTACCTACTAGGTAAGTCACTTGACTTGTGTGCAAAACCCCTTTAGGTTTGGATTTGATCCGGGCCTTCAATTCCCTGTTTTGGCCCTTCTTTGATCTGCATTGGTCGTGATTGGTCGGCTGGGCCAGTCGACCAATCCACTCGACCAATGGGTCTTTGTCTTTGGCAATTAGGTTGATTCTTGCTCTATTTAAGTCTAACCTCGAGTCCACTTCGTATTTGCTGCCTCCAAACCCTCTGGGAGCAGACCAAAGACCTCTGCAAGTCATCTCTCTTGCATCCTTGGAGTTTTCTTGGCGGATCTTCGTCGGAACTCTTCTTTTTGCATCAAAAGGTATGTCTACTCTCTCTTCTTCTCCTACATCTTTGTTTTTCTTTCCTTTTTGAGTTGAGACAGTAGAAGAGATGCTGCATCCTCTGTTGCAAACATCTCTGAACATGTTCTCATGATCATCCTAAGGATTTAAGGCTAGAACAATGATCTTAACCATGATCATTGCAAGCTTTTGAAGGATTCATGATCAAACCATGATTTAATCTCTGTTAATTTCCTAATCTGAATTCCGTCTCTTTGGATCTTCTTTCATTGATCATGTTAGTGGTTAATGGTTGTGTTTTCTTTCTATGATCCATAATCCATAGAATTCTAGTTGTTCTCTTCTACCTTACTATGTGTTCTTCATGATGCATGATAGTACATATATGGTAGGTTTTATTTCCTTATTTAGATTTATGCTTCTAAGCCTTATTCTATGAAGACCTATGCATGTTTTCATGTTTTCATTACCGAAAGCAATGATCCATCCTCCTATTGTTCTTGTCCTTGTTTTCTATTTCAAAATTCATCAAGATCCATGTTTGATTTATTTATGGTAACTTTTTGTTTCCTAATTTGGATCTTGATACCTTGATTTGATTAGTGTTTTGAGGTCCCCTATATGCTAGAATACTACTGATGTAGTCTACCCCTTGATTAGTACCCTTTTGAACCACCAAATTCGGATTTCATATCTCAAAACTACGATTTTCTAAGCTCTATCTGCATTGGTGCTGATTGGTGTTGGACCACTCGACCAATCCACTCGACCAATGAGTACGGCAACTCCGGAAGTGGTGCGTTTCGGATGCTTTGCTATATTTTCTGTTAGGGATCTTTCCTAATATGTTGTATATACTTGTTTAGGACCTTCTTCTCAAGTTTGCCAAGATCTTACTTGATTTCTTAGGATTCTTTGCGAGTTATAAAAGGTAAGGATGGTTATTTCCTTAATTACATAGATAGCATGAATCTAGTTTCTATATTTGAATATCATTAATATGTTTCCTAAATTAGATTCTTACAATGATATTCTACTGTTGCATAACTTTGATTACGGTAGCATTACTTATTCATATTGAATTGATTCATGTATGATTTACTTACCAATGTTATACAAATGATTGTAAATATTGTTTCTTTCCATATATATATTATATTTTTTGTTTTGTTTGGGGGGGGGGGGGGTTTTTGATTTTTTTTGGTTTGGGGGAATTTTTGGGTGTTTGGGGGGGCCCCCGGGGGCCCCTTTTTTATTTTTTGGGGGGGGGGCGGGGATTCATGGGCGCTCAAGACCGGTAACCAACCCGTGAGAGGACGGGGAATCACATTGTGGGGGCCATTTATTGGTAGGGTTGCATATGGTTAGACTTGGGCTCACGGGCGCTTAAGACCGGTAACCAACCCGTGAGAGGACGTGAGAGCAACCGGTTTACCATATGTGGATGATCAATAGGGTTGGTGAGTCCGTAGTCGGGGGACTATGAGGACTCTAGTGTGAAGGATACCGGAAAGGATCGTCGGGGGGACGAGGAATGGAA